>NC_039245.1:15307545-15434869 GCF_003368295.1 Carassius auratus | reverse complement strand
TTGGTAGACACGCTGGTCTGAGGAGGGTTTGGTAGACACACTGGTCTGAGGTTTGGTAGACACGCTGGTCTGAGGAGGGTTTGGTAGACACGCTGGTCTGAGGAGGTTTGGTAGACACGCTGGTCTGAGGAGGGTTTGGTAGACACGCTGGTCTGAGGAGGTTGGTAGACACGCTGGTCTGAGGAGGTTTGGTAGACACACGCTGGTCTGAGTAGGTTTGGTAGACACACTGGTCTGAAGAGGTTTGGTAGACACGCTGGTCTGAGGAGGTTTGGTAGACAAACTGGTCTGAGGAGGGTTTGGTAGACACGCTGGTCTGAAGAGGTTTGGTAGACACGCTGGTCTGAGGAGGGTTTGGTAGACACGCTGGTCTGAGGAGGTTTGGTAGACACGCTGGTCTGAGGAGGGTTTGGTAGACACGCTGGTCTGAGGAGGTTTGGTAGACACGCTGGTCTGAGGAGGTTGGTAGACACGCTGGTCTGAGGAGGGTTTGGTAGACACGCTGGTCTGACGAGGGTTTGGTAGACACGCTGGTCTGAAGAGGTTTGGTAGACACGCTGGTCTGAATAGGTTTGGTAGACACGCTGGTCTGAGGAGGGTTTGGTAGACACATTGGTCTGAAGAGGTTTGGTAGACATGCTGGTCTGATTTGTTGTAGTTCCTGGTATCACCACTCGAGGGCGGAGTGTTACCATAAACACTTCAGACTCTGTTGCTGGGACAGACTACTGATTCTTTTAAAGGGGTCTTATGATGTTGCTAAAAAGAACATTATTTTGTGTATTTAGTTAAATGCAATGTGTTTATGCTGTTTAAAGTAAAAAAAAAAACATAATTTCCTTTTTCCTCATAATGTACATTTTTGTTGCTCCTCTATGACTCGCCTTCATTTTACATCATTCTGAGAAGAGAGCTTTGATTGGCCAGCTATCCAGTGCATTGTGATTGGCTGAATACCTCAAGCATGTGACGGAAATGTTACGCCCCTGACGATACTGTGATATGTGTCCCGGTCAGAATCGGTGAGACAAGACAAAACCAATTAAAGCCATTAGGAACAAGGCATTTGTAGCATCCAATGGGGATATAATTACTGATTATAATGACTTACACTGTGTTTTTATGTATTGCATTGTGTATCACGCTGCGTAAACATAAAATCATGTCTGCATTTGTGATAATGAGAATAAACAAATTATTTAGATATGAAAACATACTTACAGAATGTGAGTCAGAACAGACGGCATCTAGTTTTTCTCCAGGATCAGGAAACAGTCCTCCATCTGAATATTTGGGTTGAACTGTTCTGGAACAGTGTTTTAAATACAACTTAACCACTGATTTCTAGTCGTGTCTCTTTTGGAATACCAAACAAAGTATTTTTGCTTTCACAACGAAACACACATGAAACAGCAAGAATCAACACATTGTCCAACACATGTGGACATTTGGGTGGTGTTATGCAAATCTTCCCACATAGTGACGTAAGACGTGTGGCCTTGTTAGAACGAGGTGTTTAGGAGGATGTGAATAAGTCTTAACTTTGATAAAGAATATCTCTTTGGGTTTGAGACTTTAGTCTTTGCAACTTTAGGGAACTTATCTGTTCACAAACAGCTTGTAACACTCCAAAGAGAAAGGAAAACTTGGAAAACTTGAAATTGTATCATATGATCTACATACGTTTGAACACACAGATCATTTTCACTTAAGTGTCTCCTCATTAATCCGCTTGCAAGATTTGTACAAGACAGCTGATAACTAGTAAGAATACCTACACATTACGTAATATAAGCTAATAAAATATAAACCAGGCATCACTCACAGATGTACGTTTGATTAAGGCTTTCATTGTTCCATACAGGATCTATATTAGCCTTACATGAACATTCTATAATAATCACAGGAAATAAGTGTCTTTCACATTTTACAGTTTCTTGTAGTTCATAATGTGTACGAGACATTATTTACTCTCTCCTTTTTGCGGGAAACTTCTCTTGCCAGCTTACAGATCAAATGACTTGTTCATGCATGGGCCACGCACACACGCACACACGCACACACACACACACACACAACTGAGTGAGAGGGAGAGAGAGATGATTAAATCGTGTTAAATGCTGCTGTAAAGTGTGAGACTTGCGTTTCTGATCGTCCTGCAGAGGTCAGTGTTGTGCAGTTCTTACTCGTGTATCGCTGTTGCCCAGCAACTCTTGTTACCCTGCCTGGAGAGGACCAGTATTGGCATCTGAGCAGATGCTCGAGAGCGTTTCACAGGTTCATCTGGTGTCTTCAGCGCGTTGCATGTGTTCGATTGCCCTCTGAACACAGGGAGCCACGCGATCACACAGAGCTGGAGATGCACAGGGTGTTGCCATGACAACTGCTCACTTCAGGCCCCCATCAGCATCCTCATTCACTCATTTACATCTCGAGATGAAATTACTTCACTCGCTGAGTGGACACTCGGCTTAAAATATCTGTGAACTTAAACATATTTATTATGTTACATATGTGCTGTCTTTGGGGTTTGTACAGTGTTTTAAATCATAAACCTGTATTAATGTCAGTATAAGGGTGCAATCGCTTTACTATACGAATTTTCCAGTAATTCCAACTTCCAAAAGCAGATTTCGCAATGGGTTGAAGCTGGTTATGTGAATTCACAGCATTAATCAATAGAAATATGCTTGGTTTGAGAGTGACTTACATTTACATTTAGTCATTTAACAGAAGCTTTTATCCAAAGGACTTTCAAATGAGCACAATAGAAGCAATCAAAAACAACAAAAGAGCAATGATATATAAGTGCTAGAACAAGTCTCAGTTAGCTTAAATCCAGTTCACATAGCAAGGGCTTTTAAATAATAAACAGTAATAAATAAAAAGAAAACAGAGGGTCAAAGTTAGAGGGTCAAATAAAGATGGAAGAGATGTGTTTTAAGTCGATTCTGGAAGATGGCTAAGGCCTCAGCTGCTCGGATTGAGTTGGGGAGGTCATTCCACCAGAAGGGAACATTTAATTTAAAAGTCCGTAAAAGTGACTTTGTGCTTCTTTGGGATGAACAATCAAGCGACGTTCACTTGCAGAACGCAAGCTTCTAGAGGCACATAAGTCTGAAGTAATGAATTTAGGTAAATGGGAGCAGAGCCAGTGGTAGTTTTGTAGGCAAACATCAATGCCCTTGAATTTTATGCGATCAGCTATTGGAAGCCAGTGCAAATTGATAAACAGAGGTGTGACGTGTATTATTTTTGGCTCATAAAAAAATTAATCTTGCTGCCGCGTTCTGAATTAATTGTAAAGGTTTGATAGAATTGGCTAGAAGACCTGCCAAGAGGGCATTGCAATAGTCCAGCCTGGACAGAACAAGAGCTTGAACAAGGAGTTGTGCAGCATGTTCCCAAAGAAAGGGCTTGATCTTCTTGATGTTGAATAAAGCAAATCTGCAGGATCGGACAGTTTTAGCAATGTAGTCTGAGAAAGTCAGCTGATCATCAATCATAACTCCAAGGCTTCTAGCTGTTTTTGAAGGAGTTATGGTTGATGTGGCTAACTTGATGGTGAAATTGTGATGGAACGATGGGTTTGCTGCAATCACAAACAGTTCTGTCTTGGCAAGGTTGAGTTGAAGGTGATGGTCCATCATCCAGGAAGAAATGTCTGTAAGACAAGCTGAGAGGAAGAGCTGAGTGTCATCAGCATAGCAGTGATATGAAAAAGCCATGTTTCTGATTGACAGAAACTAATGATGCCATGTAGACAGAGAAGAGAAGTGGTCCAAAACTGAGCCCTGAGGCACCCCAGTAGTTAGATGTTGTGACTGAGGTGTGGTTCCTGAGATGCCCTTTGCCAGGAGGGTTGATAGTAGGATCTGGTGTTAACCGTGTCAAAAGCAGCGGACAGATCAAGCAGGATAAGTACTGAAGATTTGGATTCTGCTCTCGCCAGTGTTAGGGCTTCAACAATTGGGAGCAAGGCTGTCTCAGCTGAATGTCCACTTCTGAAGCCAGACTGGTTGCTGTCAAGGAGGTTTGTTCTGGTGCGAGAAATGTAGAGACTTGGGTTGAACACAGCTCGTTCAAGTGTTTGTTGAGACTTCTGCCTCAGAGAGTGAAGAGAAGGATGTGGATGAGTGTATGTTTGCTGGTGATATGAGCTTGACGGATTGTGGTGTGGAAAATTGTGCACTGATGTTTTTAATTTTATTAATGAAAAGTGTGGCAAAGTCGTCAACTGTTAGAAACATGTTGAAACTTTCATTTGAGTTTAAATTGTTATAGCTTACTTCTAGAGACTGCAGTGCTAAATGATATGGTGAAAAAAATACTGAATTAATAATACTGAAAGAAGGTTAAAATTAATTGAGTGTACTCCCTAAAAAGTGCAAGTGGCCCCAGCCTACCCCCCAGTTACTGTGGTCTAGACCAGCACTGGTGGTGATTCTGAGCACTGTTAGTGTGTGTAGTAGCAGTGGTAATTCTGTGTGTTATTAGTGAGTGTGGCGCTGCAGTCTGCAGTCTCACAGTATAATTGTTCAGGAAACTTTGCTGGTGTGAGTCACTGGAGTGGGCGGAGCTCCAGATGATTATCCTCTTACACAGCCCCCCCCCCCCCATGCGCTGGTCTGTTGCTAGGCAACCATTAATAAGAGTGAGCAGCAGCTTCACAAAAGATTGTGGGGACTGTGGGGGCGTTGAGAGGGGGAGGTGCAGCAGGTTCATTAAACGACAGCACAGTCAACAAGACAAGCGACGCTCCTGTCATCCGTACTGCTGCAGCTCACAGTCTGTCTCTCTCTCTCTACTCTTTAATTGTCTGGAAGTCTTGCCATGTCCCTCCCTCCTCTGCCTGTCTCTCTCTCTGTGTGTCTATCAATATTTTCATATGCCTCTTTCGCCTACGTGAGTGAGAAATTAATAAGAGGAAAGCGGATGTGTGAGGAACAATGGATTACAGTCGAGCTAAGCGGTTCTTCAGTGCTCTTCGTGTGTAGTTTAACATCTCACTGCACGACAGAAAACACTAATACTAGAAACATATCATACTACTATATGCAGAAATTGCTGCATTCAGTCAGCTGCGTGCATGCAAAAAGAAAGCTGTTATTGATGAGGGACTTTAACAGTCTCGTGTTCTTGTCCATGCTGAAATGTACAATAGTTTGTCTTGAACTACTGTATAGTAAAAATTAAGCTGAACATTTCATCACGGGATACCATGCACCGTTTGTATGCGGCACACTTTTAAGGTATTCCATGCATACAGAAAATGTGTGCACTTGTAGTTCAGCAGATTATGTGACAGCGTAGTACAGTGAATAGAAATACAGAATATAGGATGAACAAACACTAGCGCTGAATACAAGGACGCAGAGCAAAATGAGCAGCAGGCAGACAGAATAAGAGTGTACTTTAATTGGCTTTATTCAGCATGTGAAAGTATTCTGATCCATCATCATCATCAAAACACTCACTCATTATTAAAATCTCATAGAGGTTTGTGTTCATGTTGTCATACAAAAGGAGGAATTCCCTCATTTTTATATACACAATCTGTACATGTTTCCACTTGAAAATAATTTCAGAGATGTAAATGACGTAAAAATTTGGGTAACATATCAAAGTGGATATTCCATAGTGAAACAATTCACTCATTCAGCCCGCATCCTCTTGCACTGCAGTTACCATGGGAACAGCATCGTAACACCATGGCAGTGCCATAGCAACAAGAGTCTCACGCACACGCACGCATGCCTTTATCACCCCGATGAGCGACAAATTCATCGATTGTGTGGAGAAAATAACAGATGGACTTTGTGAATAACAACAGGATGTTTCTTACCTGTAGAATACTTTAAACCAGCTATACTTACCTTAGAATAATGAGAATATAGTAGTCAAAAGAACGTTAAAAGTTGCTTATATATTGCGAATACACTACAAAAATTATAACTACAGCTATGCGTAATAGGCGTATTTCTCTATGAACACAAGAACTGTTAAGCATATAGAGCTCGAGCTTTAAGCATGGGGTTCATAGGGAACTCTGTGTGTGTGTGTGTGTGTGTATCTAAACTATATGTTTTTAGGAAAACTCAAACATAGATTACTGTGCTATGATGGGAACACCGCCAGCTTCAACATATGAGAAGAAAACACCCTAAAACGCTTTTCTAGAATAATAATAACAATAATAATTATAATAATAGTAATGCTCTAAAAAGAAAAAAAAAGGTTTAAAGACATGATTAGAGTTACTCTAACTGCAGAAACAATACAAGAGGAGATGAAAGATTATTCTAAAGCGAGGACAGGACCTCACGATAGTATTACAATTCAAAACATGACACTCTAGCAGCTTACTAATCAGCTTTACAAAGTCAATCAGTCCTTAGGAAAGGTAAAAAAAACCCTGCTTTAGATCGTAAAACACTCTTTGTGATGGATGCTGGAGATCTCTGTGTGTGTGTGTGTGTGTGTGTGTGTGTGAGAGAGAGAGAGAGAGAGAGAGAGAGAACCTGGACCTCTCCAGCCAGCGACCAGACATCTAAACACAATTTAAGAGAAACTTAGAAAGGAGTATTTGGTACACCGATCAAGTAAACTAAACATGTCTACGACAGCACTGCTCAGCTCTGTTGTACTGCAGGTAAACAAATGAAGGTAAATCCTTAAAAATAAGCCGGTTAGGAGGCAGTAAACTATCAGAATCAAGTAATAAACGTATTTAAAAAGCAAATTATCGCTTAAAATATCACTTATCGTGAGTTATAATGCTTTTGCTAAAATTTGCATATTTTATGTTTTTGTCATTTTGTTTTGTTTTAGTCTTTATTTTGGTTATTTGTTATACTTGAAAAAAGCTATATTAAAGGTTGACCTTGATGGCTTATATAAAGAGAAATATATTTACAACCAAAACATATGACAATAATGTCTTTTAACCCCTTATTGTTCAAACTTCTAAGCAAGAGTCATATGACGTGAGTGTAACCAAAGGCGTATCAAGAAGATATCTTGCTGGATATGAAATATCATGGCAGTAGAGACTTGAATATAAATGAGAGCATAAAACACAGCAGAGGCTTGTGCACTTTCACTAATGCACACGTGTTTCATGGCAGTACACAGCATGGGAGAGGCTGTTGCCATGGATACATTAGGTTGAATGTGGATTGATCATCACATTTAAATATCCCTAATGCTCAGCAAAGGCCTCCAGAGCAGGGTCAGGAAAACATCAAACAAATGAAACCCAATTTCAATAACAGATTACCAGTCAGCAGTGTCTTCACTACATCTCTGAGGTACAGTTATTACCCTGTTTCAAAAGAAAAAAAAAAAAGAGCATTTATTATGTTTTCATGATTGTATCTTCACGAAAGACAAGGGTACAGGACAGGGCTGTTCTGGTGTGATGCGAGGGGACGTAGGTGAAACGGGACATCTGCTCTCTTGTTCTTTTCATGCACACACTCAACAGATGGACGTGCTTTTGTTCTCACCAGCTCGTGAAGATGAGCCCATTGGTGTAAATGTGAACTTGACAGGAAATGACATTTTCAATTCTCTCAAGTTCTGTTTATTCTGCTAAAATCTGGCTAACAGAATGCTTCTCTGTTCTTTACCATGCTCATTGCTTTTTCTCAAACGTCAGACTCTATGCTAGAGAGCTTCTCATACATGTGTCCATTATTGTCGTTAAAAGGTCGTGGTGGACCGAGACTGAGCTTGCTGGTGTGGTGGTTCCCCATGCACAAATCTGGGAGGAAAGTGCGGAGCAAAGTTAGACATGACTCTGGAGGTGGCTGATGCCGGCAGGAAAGAGGTCATGCCCATGGGGCTGAGCAAGTCGCTGTGCTGCTGCTGCTTGGTGATATAGTAGGACTTGGCACCATGCAGCAGACACTGGTCATCTCCAAATGTGGGGATGAAGGGGTTGTGGTCGGTTCGGTCAGGATAGAGAGATTTGGATAAGGAGTGAGCTGGCCCCTCCATGAGTCCTCCATGAGGTGTATTCTCCCCCACTCTGAACAACCCGAATGGCGATACCACACTCCTTTCAGCAGCTCCATAGAACAGCGGGTCATGGTCTGTGTCCTGCTTGCGATCTCCAGGATGCTCAAATATGTGTGCGAAGGGACTAGAGGCATCTATGCAGCGCTCCTTCTCCTTGAGGCTCACACTGCGTGGTGCTGGCAGTGCCCCAGGGCCGCCGAACCCCAGCGGCACACCTAACTCTTCTCTCTGCAGGTCCACAAAGGTGTCATAGGAATGTTGGCGGCGTAGCGGTTTCCCGCTGAAGGCCCTGCGGCGTTGCAATGGTGTCTGACCCCTACTGCTTCCCAGTTGATCCAACAGGTGGTTACTGTCCTCGCTGATGTCATACAGGTTGCCTGACTTCTTGCAGGCTTCGCACCTCATACAAGTTGCTGAAGTTGGGCGGCTGCTCCCAACCCCTCCTCCAGCACCCGCTGCCACACAACCACTGCCAATGTAGCCTGTCCCACCCATGTGCAGAACTCCATGCAGGGCCGTCTGCTTGCTGCCCGCACTGCTTGCACGACAACTACGACATTCCCACTCACTGCTCCCACTCCTGCTGTCCGGCTTCTTGGGTTTGCTCTTCAGGAAGTCATCCACAGACACCAGGCTGGTGCAGTTGCCTCCTCCTCCCCCACTGGGACCATCTGTAAGATCCACATGCTCCCACTGCAGGACGCCTTCTTTGGGCCGGAACTGGTCCAGGTAGAAATCCCTCAGGCTTTCCTTGTCTTGTAACAGATATGAGGTTGAGCTCACACCACCACCTTGTTTGTGCTCATCTGGAGGTGCAGCTGAGCGATGACCATGGTGATGATGATGGTGGCCATGGTGCTGGCGGCGGCGGTAACCCAGCTCGATCTCGTCAAGTTCTCGTCTGGACTTTGCAGATGCAGGGCGCTTCTTCAGGCTGTCTCTATACTGCTTGCGTTTCTTGGCATTGCCCTCCAGATTGCCATAGGTCACAGTATGAGTGGAAATGTCAGACACATCAGAACGGATGTTTCCATCATCTGCACCGTCACAAAACTGGGTCGTGGCCTGCAATATATCCGGAACTAGACACTCTAGACACGCCTTTGAAGGAGAATTTTCCATACAGGTCGGCCAGTCCCTGCTTTAACCCAGACGGAGGAGTCTTGCTCTGCAGCAGGTCGAATTTGCTCATGTTCCTGTGGGTCAGGGCAGAGCGCGGCTGTGTGCTAAAGATAGGGGCCACACCACCGCCCAGGCTATCGCAGTCAAACATGCCGCCCTCCAGAGAACTGCTGGAGCCCAGGCTGTGGGGCCGGTTATGGGATGGGCCCATCAGTCCCATTGTTGAGCCTCCATGGTGGTGCAGGTAGTGGTCCTGGTAGAGATTACTGTCCTTCAGGTGTAGGTTGCCAAAGGTGCGCTCCACCTCACTGATGTAGTCGCTGAACATGTTGTCCTCCAGCAGGTATGGGGCCTTGCAGTCTGAGTGTCCGGCCAGGCTGCGGCAGTGCTCGCTGATGTCATACACAGAGGACTCTCGGCGGAATGAAGTCCAGTGCACTGTGTGGGGAACTGTTGACACCGGAAAGAGATGCCATGTTCTTGGCGGTGCGCAGCAAACGCAGAATATTCGAGTGGGTGTTGTTCATGGTAGCTGAGGGTGAATTCAGTGCTGAACTCTTATCTTCGATTTCAACTCCATGAATACAGCTATATATCTCCTAAGAAAAGAGAGAAAAGTTTCAGTGTTCAGAGATGACAACAATATGTTATTTCTAGCTTAATAACGTCTTGAAACTATATTTTGCATTACTCCAATGTTTAGCATAAACCTTGTGTTCTTTGAAGAGTGCCTGTGCATACATTAGGAGAGAAATACCCTGCTGATTGTGAAGGTGAACCCTGGTTTCCCAGAAAACACGCCAATGAAGCAGAAGCGCAGGTGCCAGTAAAAGACGTGTTCAGCGATGAAGGTGATAAGGGACAGAGCCATGGCAGCACCCAGCATGTAGAACACACCCGCCATATTGTCCACATCCAGCTGACTGCTCATCACTTCATTCTTTTCATGGTGGCAGATCCCGGTGAGCCAGAGAGCCTCGAACTCCTCCATATCACCTGAGACACAGCACACATATATTTAAGGATGATGCAATGCTCTTACATACTGGGTCTGTTACAACAGTGTGTTTGATTTGTATTAGTAACAGAGGCTCTGGTAATTCGAAGCTGATGGCAGGCAAATTTGAACAGGATTCACTGGTGAGACAAGAAGACTGATCAAAAGCAAGACAGAAACTCACCGCCAGGAACAATGGGAAACATTAGGGCTATCAGTACATAAGAAATCACTCAGGAAGGGATCAGAGCAAATTCAGTTTCAAACCATTGTTCCTGCATTACCCGGACATGGGAAAAAATTAAACTCCTTTGAAATGTGTTTATTAATTGCCATAAAAATATTTGGATAACAGGACCAGGGAATGACTCCCAGGGAACAAAGACATGACAGAAACAAAAAAGCTCCAAGAGGGCAATATTTCACAAGACTTACTTAATGCAAACATCATAAATTCTGCTTAAAAATTGAATGTCATATTTTTAATTGGGTGGCAGCATTTACACTGCATGACCGAGGATTGATGGATTATTTTTTTACTAATGAACAAGCTGGCAAATCATTGTTCATCTGATGACTCAACATAAGCAGTACCGTCTCCAAAGAGCTGGAGGATGGCGAGGTCCACCTGTCTCTTCCAACCCGAGTCTTTCTGAATGGCGATGCCATAGCCGGTGGAAGCGAACACTTTTCCAGAGCCAATGGTGACCAGCTTACAGCCCTCATCTCTGCCCGCCATGTAATTCAGCACGGCGGCATCGTAAATGAAGGCATCCAGCTTGCTGTTATTTAAAACAGAACAAGCATTCAGAACCTAATATTGCTAATATTTTAATTAATGACTAATCAGAAAAGTGCCTCAGGTGGTTTCCCACACTCACCCTGTTTTCAGACTGTACAGCGCTTCATCCACATTGCGCTGGTGGAATTTGACCATGTAGGAGTGCATCTCTCTGTAGTTATTGCGGATATTTCTCTCAGTGCTGCCATTTGGCACCGTCCCAAAGCGAAATGGTGGGGAGAAGTCATTGGGTCTCTGAAACTGAAGACAAAGAAATGGCACAAGAGTGAGTGAATAGACAGACTGACCAGAAAACAGAATTTATATATTTTCTGTACCTAAAAAAGTACAGTTGTATCTTCTATTGAAGCACCTTTTTGTCGCTGAGGCCTGACACCTGGTCCACGTACTCTTCCTGAATCATAAATGCGGCCAGGTTAGCAGTATAGCTGGCCAAGAAAATCACAGCAAAGAAGGCCCAAACAGACACCATAATCTTGCTGGTGGTTCCTCTGGGGTTTTGCACTGGGACAGAATTATTGAAGACCAAACCCCAGAGCAACCAGATGGCCTTTCCAATGGTGAACGATGGACCTCCGGCCTCTGAGAGCACAGAAACACAACATAAGTGACTCCATCACACTCGCTTAACACCAGAGAATATATCTAAATTACAACCTATGCTCTCAATATCAAATGCAGAAACGTTAATTAATGTGTCCATGACCTCAATATTATTACTATTAAGTTAGATTATTGTAATGCTTTATTGGGTGGTTGTTCTGCACGCTTAGTAAACAAACTACAGCTAGTCCAAAATGCAGCAGCAAGAGTTCTTACTAGAACCAGGAAGTATGACCATATTAGCCCGGTCCTGTCCACACTGCACTGGCTCCCTATCAAACATCGTATAGATTTTAAAATATTGCTTATTACTTATAAAGCCCTGAATGGTTTAGCACCTCAGTATTTGAATGAGCTCCTTTTACATTATACTCCTCTACGTCCGCTACGTTCTCAAAACTCAGGCAATTTGATAATACCTAGAATATCAAAATCAACTGCGGGCGGCAGATCCTTTTCCTATTTGGCGCCTAAACTCTGGAATAACCTACCTAACATTGTTCGGGAGGCAGACACACTCTTGATGTTTAAATCTAGATTAAAGACCCATCTCTAACCTGGCATACACATAACATACTAATATGCTTTTAATATCCAAATCCGTTAAAGGATTTTTATGCTGCATTAATTAGGTAAACCGGAACCGGGAACACTTCCCATAACACCCGATGTATTTGGTACGTCATTAGAAGAATGGCATCTACGCTAATATTAGTCTGTTTCTCTCTTGTTCTGAGGTCACCGTAGCCACCAGATCCAGTCTGTGTCCAGATCAGATCAGGGACGTGAGTCCTTCTTGATGAGTGTTAAGGAGCAATTTAGTAGCTGGAGATCCAGGTCAGCAGGGAAAAACAACACTGAATGCAACTCACCTTACACACCCTGTATCTTCTGTTGCTGATGGTATATCTCTATGATATTTTGGGTCAGATTAATTTGTCATTTGGAGAACCGAGTCAAATTAGACTAATGCCAACATGACAAGAGTTTTAAAGTGGTTCGCAAAATATAGTGCTCCACAAGAACCCTCTTATAACGTTTGGTAACACAACATTCACCAGCAATCACCACCAATCAATTTCACCAGTTTTGTAATGAGAATCGCTTATAAATCTGTAACCAACTGTGTTTGTGCCAAAAAAAAAGGATCTATATTTTAAATACTTGTGTAAATACTTAACAGCTAACATGAGCTTTTAAAAATTCATTTAAATTCCGAACACAATTTTTTAAGAAAAAATAATGGACAGGCGGTGTGACATGAACCATGAGCAAAAGTACAGAAGAACTGCATGATACTAAAGTTCTTGAAATTACAATCAATAATGAATGATTCCCAGGAAATAGCTTCAGAATTTGTCAGCAAAGCTCCCCCCGATGAGCTCATGTGTGCAGATGTGGAAGCACTCATGTTGTTCTGTACCTCTGCCATCGATGAGACGGCGATTGTAGCCAACGGGACTGAAGTATTCGAACACGAACACTGCAATGGCACAAACCAGCAGTAGCATAACGAACATCATGATCCAGACATCAGCACTGAATGGCTCTGCGGACGGAGAACAGACACACTTCACATGCCGGCAGATACAGGACAGCAGAGATAAACAGATGGAAGAAGAAGAATGTCTCACCGAGGAACGCAGATGGAGACACGGTGCCGTTGCTCCGTGAGACCATGACGCTTATGCCTGTCTCAATGAAGGGCACAGAGAAATCGATGACCTCTGACCTCTCCTCATTGATGGTCAGCGAGCCAACGGCCATGTGAGCATTCTTCAGCACCACCTGCAGACAGGCAGACAGGTGAGAGACAGACAGACAGGTGAGAGACAGGCAGACAGGTGAGAGACAGACAGACAGGTTAGAGACAGACAGACAGGTGAGAGACAGGCAGACAGGTGAGAGACAGACAGACAGGTTAGAGACAGACAGACAGGTGAGAGACAGGCAGGCAGGTGAGAGACAGACAGACAGGTGAGAGACAGACAGACAGGTGAGAGACAGGCAGACAGGTGAGCGACAGACAGACAGGTTAGAGACAGACAGACAGGTGAGAGACAGGCAGACAGGTGAGAGACAGGCAGACAGGTGAGAGACAGACAAGTGAGAGACAGGCAGACAGGTGAGAGACAGGCAGACAGGTGAGAGACAGACAAGTGAGAGACAGGCAGACAGGTGAGAGACAGACAAGTGAGAGACAGGCAGACAGGTGAGAGACAGACAAGTGAGAGACAGGCAGACAGGTGAGAGACAGGCAGACAGGTGAGAGACAGGCAGACAGGTGAGAGACAGACAAGTGAGAGACAGGTGAGAGACAGGCAGACAGGTGAGAGACAGACAAGTGAGAGACAGGCAGACAGGTGAGAGACAGGCAGACAGGTGAGAGACAGACAAGTGAGAGACAGGCAGACAGGTGAGAGACAGGCAGACAGATGAGAGACAGACAAGTGAGAGACAGGCAGACAGGTGAGAGACAGGCAGACAGGTGAGAGACAGACAAGTGAGAGACAGGCAGACAGGTGAGAGACAGACAGACAGGTGAGAGACAGACAAGTGAGAGACAGGCAGACAGGTGAGAGACAGACAAGTGAGAGACAGGCAGACAGGTGAGAGACAGACAGACAGGTGAGAGACAGACAAGTGAGAGACAGGCAGACAAGTGAGAGACAGGCAGACAGGTGAGAGACAGACAAGTGAGAGACAGGCAGACAGGTGAGAGACAGGCAGACAGGTTAGAGACAGGCAGACAGGTGAGAGACAGGCAGACAGGTGAGAGACAGACAGACAGGTTAGAGACAGACAGACAGGTGAGAGACAGACAGACAGGTGAGAGACAGACAAGTGAGAGACAGGCAGACAATTGAGAGACAGGCAGACAGGTGAGAGACAGACAAGTGAGAGACAGGCAGACAAGTGAGAGACAGACAAGTGAGAGACAGGCAGACAGGTGAGAGACAGACAAGTGAGAGACAGGCAGACAAGTGAGAGACAGACAAGTGAGAGACAGGCAGACAGGTGAGAGACAGACAAGTGAGAGACAGGCAGACAGGTGAGAGACAGGCAGACAAGTGAGAGACAGACAGACAGGTGAGAGACAGACAAGTGAGAGACAGGCAGACAGGTGAGAGACAGACAAGTGAGAGACAGGCAGACAGGTGAGAGACAGGCAGACAGATGAGAGACAGACAAGTGAGAGACAGGCAGACAGGTGAGAGACAGGCAGACAGGTGAGAGACAGACAAGTGAGAGACAGGCAGACAGGTGAGAGACAGACAGACAGGTGAGAGACAGACAAGTGAGAGACAGGCAGACAAGTGAGAGACAGGCAGACAGGTGAGAGACAGACAAGTGAGAGACAGGCAGACAGGTGAGAGACAGGCAGACAGGTTAGAGACAGGCAGACAGGTGAGAGACAGGCAGACAGGTGAGAGACAGACAGACAGGTTAGAGACAGACAGACAGGTGAGAGACAGACAGACAGGTGAGAGACAGGCAGACAATTGAGAGACAGGCAGACAGGTGAGAGACAGACAAGTGAGAGACAGGCAGACAAGTGAGAGACAGACAAGTGAGAGACAGGCAGACAGGTGAGAGACAGACAAGTGAGAGACAGGCAGACAGGTGAGAGACAGGCAGACAGGTGAGAGACAGGCAGACAGGTTAGAGACAGGCAGACAGGTGAGAGACAGACAAGTGAGAGACAGGCAGACAAGTGAGAGACAGGCAGACAGGTGAGAGACAGACAAGTGAGAGACAGGCAGACAGGTGAGAGACAGGCAGACAGGTTAGAGACAGGCAGACAGGTGAGAGACAAACAGACAGGTGAGAGACAGACCGACAGGTGAGAGACAGGCAGACAGGTGAGAGACAGACAGACAGACAGGTGAGAGACCGGCAGACAGGTTAGAGACAGGAGACAGGTGAGAGACAGACAGACAGGTTAGAGACAGACAGACAGGTGAGAGACAGACAGACAGGTGAGAGACAGACAGACAGGTGAGAGACAGACAGACATACAGTATCCCAAAATATCAACAGTTGTCAAATTTCTAGCAGTTAATCAGCCACCTCTACATTTGAACACTATGAAAAATATCATATCAATACAGTTCAAGCATGTTTGGAGAGGCAGGTTAGCTTCATTCCCAGCATTCATAGCTGCATTGTGTTGAAATGAGGACAGATATAGAGACGTGAACAGCAGATATGATGAGAGATTCTAGATCAACAACAAACAGTGAGTGGCTCTCTCTCTCTCTCTCTCTGTCTGTCTGTCTGTCACTCTCTCTGTTGGTAATTTTAGCTCTAAATACCTGAACTGGGGCACAACAGAGTGTGAGTGAGTGTGTGAGTGAGTGTGTGTGTGTGTGTATGTCTTACGATGGGATGTCATTGTGAGAAATGTAGATTGAAACCATGCACAGCTGTCTAAATGAAGGACACTTGCATACTCCATAAAGACTTTGATCGACTAGCACAAACACACACAAACCCTCACAGACAATGTTCCTGACTTCTTTTGTAAAGATAGGAGCCGTACCTCTCCCACCATCCCGTTCCACGTGCCGTTGATCTTCTTGCCGTGTTTGCCGTTGGTGACCAGATAAAGGTCGTAGGTGAACTTCACAGACTTGGCAATCTTCTTCAGGATGTCGATACAGAAGCCTTTACAGCAGCGCTTGATGTAGATGCCAGAATCCCCCGTCTGATTCCTGACAGACAGACAGATCAAGACAGATCAAGCGTTTGTGATCAGATCAGTGACACACAGATGGAGCTCATCAGAAACCATGACGTTAATATGAAGTTAATACCAGGTGGAAATGCTGTAAGTGTATTGACTGAACGCTTGTGATGGGATCCCGAGAATGTGCTTCAGGAGAGAATGAGTGTGTGTGTGTGTGTGTGTGTGTGTGCTTACAGTATTTTGAGCTGCTTTCGGCAGGGAACCGTGTTCCTCATGCAGGTGCCGCTGAGTGGATCCACGTCCTCCACCATCACGAACGGAGCCTCCTCCAGCGTCACGATGGACAGATGATCATCCTCTCGGCTCTCTGTCCCAGAGTAGAGCTCGAACCGTGGCCACACGTGAAACTTCATCGACAGAGAGCCGTTCTCCCACTTACCCACCTGCACACACACAGACAGTTCGATATCTTACACTAAAGTACTTCATAACAATAAACTCATGAGCATCTGCTGGTCGTTCACATTCACAAACTCTCACAGAGTCCCAGAATCACGTCTCTTACTCTGTCCCACTGTCTGTCCTTGTTCAGCAGGATGATCACCAGTTTGGGGTGCATCTGATAGCCGTCCTCACTGAAGGAGAGATTCCGGCCCTCGAAGGTCACGTTCATCAGATACCTGAGAAACACACCACACACACACACACACACGCCTACTGCTGACACACTGCTGCCAAATAATGCCACCAAAACAATAATAAATAAAGCTACTAAGATGAAACGGTAATATTAGGAATAACACTAGAAAAACATTACTAATGATGAATGAAATAAATATTAAATATAATAATTTAAAAAGGGAAAAAGATAAGAAAAGTGTGTGAGTGTGTGAGTGTGTGTGTGTCACCTGTGCACTTCGTTGTGGTTTCCTGTGATGGGGCTCTTCCTGTCAGGGGCCCCGTGGCACTCAGACCTCAGGAGCATGTCCGGCCCGCGGTCCATCATCATGGTGGAGGTGGCTGATGCGATCACAGCTACACCGTCACGCACGCGCGCCTCCAGCCCATAATCCCACTCGTCATACGACACTGAGATCATGCCTGCACAGACGGACCGCCACTTTATCAGGGATATTACAGGTCAACCAAACTAAAACCAGAAAACATCTAATAAACTTCAACTGAAATGAATAAAATAAAAAACGAACTGAATGTTAGCTTGTTTCCAAAGCAACATTTGTCAATTTCATGTAGTTCAATTTGATGTACTAAAAGCTAAAACTGAAACAAAATGAATAAAAGCAACAATCATCTTAAAACACAGAAAATGAGAACTGAATATCAGTCCAGATATGAATAAACTGTGTGTCACCTGTGGGGAACTCGGCCGGGATGTGGTCGGCGTCTCCGGCCACCAGAGACGGGGCGATCCAGGTGTAACCGTAGCCCGTCAGCCCCACGGAGTGTGCCACCTGGAAGATGATGTTGGCCTCCTCTTTGGTGGAGTAGAGCAGGATGACGGGACTCTGCAGCTTCTTCAGCTGGTTCTGGATCTTAGTGTCTCCGTCGTCCACAGACATGTCCAGCAGCAGCACCTCCTCCAGCTCCCAGCCGACAAAACTGTTCTCAATGGTGCTGCGGATCTGTGGCGACCGCACGAGAGAGCGTCACACACACACACACACACCATCACACACCATCACAACACTCAACGCAGCATTTACCTTAGTAACAAAGTCCTGGTAGCCGGGGTAGTAAGTGGTGACGATGGAGAAGATGTACCAGTCGTACTCCTCCATGATGTTGAGCATGACGGACGCCTGCTGCTCGATGGAGGGTCCGAACTGAAAGAACATGGAGTTATCGTCCTACGGAAAGACACACAGGAGTGTGAGTGTGTGAAACACATGAATGTTTATATCTTCACTGAATGTAACTCTATTATTGTCCAGCACTAATCAGCTAAATAACTTATATTATAAACATTAACATCACGATTGACTGCAAAACTTCTTTGAAACAGTGAGTATGTGGGAAAAAAGTGAAAGTCAAAATATTTGCAAAGTATGGTGACCCATACTCTGAACTGGTGCATAAACCCATCCAAGTGCACACACACACACACCTGGAGCAGTGAACATACACACACACACCTGGAGCAGTGAACACACACACACATGGAGCAGTGAACACACACACACCCAGAGCAGTGAACACACACACACACACACACACCTGGAGCAGTGAACACACACACACACCTGGAGCAGTGAACACACACACACACCCGGAGTAGTGAACACACACACACCTGGAGCAGTGAACACACACACACACCTGGAGCAGTGAACACACACACATACCTGGAGCAGTGAACACACACACACACACCTGGAGTAGTGAACATACACACACCTGGAGCAGTGAACACACACACACACCTGGAGCAGTGAACACACACACATACCTGGAGCAGTGAACACACACACACACCTGGAGTAGTGAACATATACACACCTGGAGCAGTGAACACACACACACACCTGGAGCAGTGAACACACACACACCCAGAGCAGTGAACACACACACACACACACCTGGAGCAGTGAACACACACACACCCAGAGCAGTGAACACACACACACACCCGGAGCAGTGAACACACACACACCCCAAGCAGTGAACACACACACACACATCCGGAGCAGTGAACACACACACACCCGGAGCAGTGAACACACACACACCCCAAGCAGTGAACACACACACACACACACACCCCAAGCAGTGAACACACACACACCCGGAGTAATGAACACACACACACACACCGTTCAGAGTTTGGGATCAGAATGATTTATTATGTTTTTTTTTGTTGTTGTTTATTTTTATTTATTTTTTACAGGAGTTTACTCATCAAAACTGCATTTATTTGAACAAATATACAGGAAAAAAGTGAAATATTATTATGAAGTAAAACAACATTTTTTATTTTAATATACATTAAAATCTATTTTATTTCTGTGATTTTCAGCATCATTCCTCCAGTCTTCAGTGTCACATGATCTTCAGAAATCCTTATAATATTATGATTTATTATCAGAGTTGTGCTGCTGAAACCGTGATACTTCTTTCAGGATTCTTTGATAAATGAAAAGATAAAAAGAAGAGCATTTATTTAAAATAGAAGTATTTTCTAACAATAAACACTAGAGTTCAATAGTTTGTGGTCAGTAAAATGTATTCTTTCTTTAAAAAAAAAAATAGAACTCTTTTAGGATGTATTGTTGATTGTTATGATTCAGATCGGCACTTCGGAGCCTGTTCGCGACTCGGTTGATTCAGATCGGCACTTCGGAGCCTGTTCGCGACTCGGTTGATTCAGATCGGCACTTCGGAGCGTGTTCGCGACTCGGTTGATTCAGATCGGCACTTCGGAGCCTGTTCGCGACTCGGTTGATTCAGATCGGCACTTCGGAGCCTGTTCGCGACTCGGTTGATTCAGATCGGCACTTCGGAGCCTGTTCGCGACTCGGTTGATTCAGATCGGCACTTCGGAGCCTGTTCGCGACTCGGTTGATTCAGATCGGCACTTCGGAGCCTGTTCGCGACTCGGTTGATTCAGATCGGCACTTCGGAGCCTGTTCGCGACTCGGTTGATTCAGATCGAGACTCCGGAGACTGTTTGTGATTTTTTTAAATTCAGATCTGGACATCGATGCAGGAAGTGTTTGTCAAACAGTTCATTATAATGAATATTTGGAGCTGAGGCTTTTTTTTAGCCTGTCGATTTGATTTTTAAATGATTTCAATGACTTTTGGAAATTGCATGTGTTGTGTTTTATGAATTGTGGATGGATTAATCAACTGAAAAATAAAGTTGAACAGAAATTATCAAGAACTCTTAAAGATGATGATGATAAAATTATATCTAAGTATGAACTAACTTGCGCAATACAGTAAATATTCTTACTCTACCCTAAATCGGTGAAAAAATGTTTGGCTCAGTTTACAGTAAAGTGTACGTCACACATCCTTTCATTATGATGCAACATTGTTTCCTCTTCAGGTGAGTATTGTTATGGAAATTTTTAGTGTTGTTAATTTGGCATTGATTGCATTAATCTAATTCAAGTATCTTTTTAAACATACAATGAATAAGGTAGTATATATAGTCCATAGGGACATTGAGTTATTTTATGTAACTTGAGCACGTAACTGCTTTAGGTTGAAAAACAACATTTGAGGGGAAACTGTGTAGCAGAGACGGACAGTTTTTGAGAGTTACCAGGCATCTATGATGAGATATGCATGTGTTATGATGTGATGTGCACTGAGCAACATGATTGGCTCAAAGGTCCTAGTCTGTCTCTCAATGTATCTTTTTACATTCTATAAAAAGTGGGCTGTAAGTCTGTGTGTTATCTCTTTGCACACAGACTCAGAAGCTGTGTGTAAACCAGATCATTCTCTGCAGAGAATTAAAGCAATACAAAGACAAAACTCTGTTTGGTTTTTCATTCTCAATCTCTACAAATTGTTATTGAATTAGAATTTCCACAACAGTATTTAACATCTTTATTATTGTGGGGATTAGTGTGTAAATGCTACACACACACGCACCATTCAGAGTTTGGGATCAGAATGATTTATTATGTTTTTTTTTTGTTGTGGTTTATTTTGTTTGTTTTTTTTACAGGAGTTTACTCATCGACATATTTATTTTATCAAAAATACAGGAAAAAAGTGAAATATTATTATGAAGTAAAACAACATTTTTTATTTCAATATACATTAAAAATCAATTTTATTAATGTGATTTTCATCATAATTACTCCAATATTCAGTGTCACATGATCTTCAGAAATCATTCTAATATTATGATTTATTATCAGAGTTGTGCTGCTGAAACTTTGATACTTCTTTCAGGATTCTTTGATGAATGAAAAGTTTAAAAGAAGAGCATTTATTTAAAATAGAAGTCTTTTCTAACAATAAAAACTAGAGTTCAAAATTTTTTGGACAGTAAAATGTATTCTTTCTTTCTAAAAAAAAAAAAAAATAGAACTCTTTTAGGATGTATTGTTGATTGTTTTGATTCAGATCGGCACTTCGGAGCCTGTTCGCGACTCGGTTGATTCAGATCGGCACTTCGGAGCCTGTTCGCGACTCGGTTGATTCAGATCGGCACTTCGGAGCCTGTTCGCGACTCGGTTGATTCAGATCGGCACTTCGGAGCCTGTTCGCGACTCGGTTGATTCAGATCGGCACTTCGGAGCATGTTCTCGACTCGGTTGATTCAGATCGGCACTTCGGAGCCTGTTCGCGACTCGGTTGATTCAGATCGGCACTTCGGAGCATGTTCGCGACTCGGTTGATTCAGATCGGCACTTCGGAGCCTGTTCGTGACTCCGATGATTCAGATCGAGACTCCGGAGACTGTTTGTGATTTTTTTTTATTCAGATCTGGACATCGAAGCAGGAAGTATTTGTCAAACAGTTCATTATAATGAATATTTGGAGCTGAGGCTTTTTTTTAACCTGTGGATTTGATTTTTAAATGATTTCAATGACTTTTGGAAGTTGCATGTGTTGTGTTTTATGAATTGTGGATGGATTAATCAACTGAGAAATAAAGTTGAACAGAAATTATCAAGAACTCTTAAAGATGATGATGATAAAATTATATCTAAGTATGAACTAACTTGCGCAATACAGTAAATATTCTTACTCTACCCTAAATCAGTGAAAAAATGTTTGGCTCAGTTTACAGTAAAGTGTACGTCACACATCCTTTCATTATGATGCAACATTGTTTCCTCTTCAGGTGAGTATTTAACATCTTTATTATTGTGGGGATTAGTGTGTAAGTGCTACACACCAGTGTTGTAGTCAAGTCACCAACTGTCGAGTCCAAGTCGAGTCTCGAGTCTCAGTGTTCGAGTCCGAGTCCAAGTCCGAGTCACCAAAGAAGAGTCCGAGTTGAGTCCAAGTCCAGTCACCATTACCAGAGTTCGAGTCCGAGTCGAGTCTCGAGTCCCGTATTGGATTTTTTTTTTTCAAGGTTTTATTTAAGTTTTTTGAGGAAACAATAGCAACCAACTGAGTTTGTAGGCATCGAAGTCCATTACATGAAGGAAACATCCTGAAATGTTTTCCTTAAAAAACATTATTTAAGAAAAAACGCCATAGATATCCTGGATGGCATTGGGAGGAGTAAATGATTAGGAAATGTTCATTTTTGTGTGAACTAATCCTTTAACACTGTACTACAGAAATACACTCGGCGAAAAAAAGAAACGTGCATATTACAATGAGTGTGAGTGTGTGTGTGTGTGTGTGTGTGTGTGTGTGTGTGTGTGTGTGTGTGAGAGAGAGAGAGAGAGAGAGAGAGAGAGAGCGTATGTGTGTGAGTGACCTTGTGATTTAGTGTGAGTGCGTTTGCATGTGAATGTGTGTGTGTGAGGGCACGCGCCTGGTCAGAAAGCAGCGTTTAACGATAAGGGCCGTTCAAATATCGCGTCTTTTGTACGCTCAAGTTCGTTATTTCCAATGTAGGCGCGCGGTATGCACGCTCATAATGGAAGCGTATGCGCGCTCATAATGGAAGCATCCAGGCGCGTCCGCACCACATCGAGTTAAAAACAATTCAACTTTTCAGAATGCCGCAAGCGGACCGCGGGTCATGTGACAAGAACTAACCAATCAGCTTCACCCTTTCCCGCAAGTGCCCGAGCGCTTTGGAAAAAAGTAAAGTGAAAGTAAAGTGAGTGACGTCAGTGAGTGTGTTGTCAAGCAAAGAGAGCGAGCGGTAGCAGTGTCTGTGAGGGAAAAGAATAGATCCCGGCCAGTCTTGGGCACAAAACATTTTTTTATAAAATTTTTAGTCAAAAACAACGTGATGAATGCTCAAGTCCGATTTTATATCCTCGAGTCCGAGTCCAAGTATGAGTCATCAGTCCACGAGTCCAAGTCGAGTCACGAGTCCAGAGAATGGAGTCTCGAGTCGGACTCGAGTCCAAAGAATAGTGACTCGAGTACTCCATCCCTGACACACACACACACCCGGAGCAGTGAACACACACATACACACACACACCTGAAGCAGTGAACACACACACACCCGGAGCAGTGAACACACACACACACACACACACCCGGAGCAGTGAACACACACACACACACACACCTGGAGCAGTGAACACACACACACCCGGAGCAGTGAACACACACACACCCCAAGCAGTGAACACACACACACCCGGAGCAGTGAACACACACACACCCCAAGCAGTGAACACACACACACCTGGAGCAGTGAACACACACACACACACACTCACACCCGGAGCAGTGAACACACACACACACACACACACACGGAGCAGTGAACACACACACACCCAGAGCAGTGAACACACACACACCGGGAGTAATGAACACACACACACACACCGTTCAGAGTTTGGGATCAGAATGATTTATTATGTTTTTTTTGTTGTTGTTTATTTTTATTTATTTTTTACAGGAGTTTACTCATCAAAACTGCATTTATTTGATCAAATATACAGGAAAAAAGTGAAATATTATTATGAAGTAAAACAACATTTTTTATTTTAATATACATTAAAATCTATTTTATTTCTGTGATTTTCAGCATCATTCCTCCAGTCTTCAGTGTCACATGATCTTCAGAAATCCTTATAATATTATGATTTATTATCAGAGTTGTGCTGCTGAAACCGTGATACTTCTTTCAGGATTCTTTGATAAATGAAAAGATAAAAAGAAGAGCATTTATTTAAAATAGAAGTATTTTCTAACAATAAACACTAGAGTTCAATAGTTTGTGGTCAGTAAAATGTATTCTTTCTTTAAAAAAAAAAAAATAGAACTCTTTTAGGATGTATTGTTGATTGTTATGATTCAGATCGGCACTTCGGAGCCTGTTCGCGACTCGGTTGATTCAGATCGGCACTTCGGAGCCTGTTCGCGACTCGGTTGATTCAGATCGGCACTTCGGAGCCTGTTCGCGACTCGGTTGATTCAGATCGGCACTTCGGAGCCTGTTCGCGACTCGGTTGATTCAGATCGGCACTTCGGAGCCTGTTCGCGACTCGGTTAATTCAGATCGGCACTTCGGAGCCTGTTCGCGACTCGGTTGATTCAGATCGGCACTTCGGAGCCTGTTCGCGACTCGGTTGATTCAGATCGGCACTTCGGAGCCTGTTCGCGACTCGGTTGATTCAGATCGGCACTTCGGAGCCTGTTCGCGACTCGGTTGATTCAGATCGGCACTTCGGAGCCTGTTCGCGACTCGGTTAATTCAGATCGGCACTTCGGAGCCTGTTCGCGACTCGGTTGATTCAGATCGGCACTTCGGAGCCTGTTCGCGACTCGGTTGATTCAGATCGGCACTTCGGAGCCTGTTTGCGACTCGGTTGATTCAGATCGAGACTCCGGAGACTGTTTGTGATTTTTTTTAAATTCAGATCTGGACATCGATGCAGGAAGTGTTTGTCAAACAGTTCATTATAATGAATATTTGGAGCTGAGGCTTTTTTTTAGCCTGTCGATTTGATTTTTAAATGATTTCAATGACTTTTGGAAATTGCATGTGTTGTGTTTTATGAATTGTGGATGGATTAATCAACTGAAAAATAAAGTTGAACAGAAATTATCAAGAACTCTTAAAGATGATGATGATAAAATGATATCTAAGTATGAACTAACTTGCGCAATACAGTATATATTCTTACTCTACCCTAAATCGGTGAAAAAATGTTTGGCTCAGTTTACAGTAAAGTGTACGTCACACATCCTTTCATTATGATGCAACATTGTTTCCTCTTCAGGTGAGTATTGTTATGGAAATTTTTAGTGTTGTTAATTTGGCATTGATTGCATTAATCTAATTCAAGTATCTTTTTAAACATACAATGAATAAGGTAGTATATATAGTCCATAGGGACATTGAGTTATTTTATGTAACTTGTGCACGTAACTGCTTTAGGTTGAAAAACAACATTTGAGGGGAAACTGTGTAGCAGAGACGGACAGTTTTTGAGAGTTACCAGGCATCTATGATGAGATATGCATGTGTTATGATGTGATGTGCACTGAGCAACATGATTGGCTCAAAGGTCCTAGTCTGTCTCTCAATGTATCTTTTTACATTCTATAAAAAGTGGGCTGTAAGTCTGTGTGTTATCTCTTTGCACACAGACTCAGAAGCTGTGTGTAAACCAGATCATTCTCTGCAGAGAATTAAAGCAATACAAAGACAAAACTCTGTTTGGTTTTTCATTCTCAATCTCTACAAATTGTTATTGAATTAGAATTTCCACAACAGTATTTAACATCTTTATTATTGTGGGGATTAGTGTGTAAATGCTACACACACACGCACCATTCAGAGTTTGGGATCAGAATGATTTATTATGTTTTTTTTTGTTGTGGTTTATTTTGTTTGTTTTTTTACAGGAGTTTACTCATCGACATATTTATTTTATCAAAAATACAGGAAAAAAGTGAAATATTATTATGAAGTAAAACAACATTTTTTATTTCAATATACATTAAAAATCAATTTTATTAATGTGATTTTCATCATAATTACTCCAATATTCAGTGTCACATGATCTTCAGAAATCATTCTAATATGATGATTTATTATCAGAGTTGTGCTGCTGAAACTGTGATACTTCTTTCAGGATTCTTTGATGAATGAAAAGTTTAAAAGAAGAGCATTTATTTAAAATAGAAGTCTTTTCTAACAATAAAAACTAGAGTTCAAAATTTTTTGGACAGTAAAATGTATTCTTTCTTTCTAAAAAAAAAAAAAAATAGAACTCTTTTAGGATGTATTGTTGATTGTTTTGATTCAGATCGGCACTTCGGAGCCTGTTCGCGACTCGGTTGATTCAGATCGGCACTTCGGAGCCTGTTCGCGACTCGGTTGATTCAGATCGGCACTTCGGAGCGTGTTCGCGACTCGGTTGATTCAGATCGGCACTTCGGAGCCTGTTCGCGACTCGGTTGATTCAGATCGGCACTTCGGAGCCTGTTCGCGACTCGGTTGATTCAGATCGGCACTTCGGAGCCTGTTCGCGACTCGGTTGATTCAGATCGAGACTCCGGAGACTGTTTGTGATTTTTTTTAAATTCAGATCTGGACATCGATGCAGGAAGTGTTTGTCAAACAGTTCATTATAATGAATATTTGGAGCTGAGGCTTTTTTTTAGCCTGTCGATTTGATTTTTAAATGATTTCAATGACTTTTGGAAATTGCATGTGTTGTGTTTTATGAATTGTGGATGGATTAATCAACTGAAAAATAAAGTTGAACAGAAATTATCAAGAACTCTTAAAGATGATGATGATAAAATTATATCTAAGTATGAACTAACTTGCGCAATACAGTAAATATTCTTACTCTACCCTAAATCGGTGAAAAAATGTTTGGCTCAGTTTACAGTAAAGTGTACGTCACACATCCTTTCATTATGATGCAACATTGTTTCCTCTTCAGGTGAGTATTGTTATGGAAATTTTTAGTGTTGTTAATTTGGCATTGATTGCATTAATCTAATTCAAGTATCTTTTTAAACATACAATGAATAAGGTAGTATATATAGTCCATAGGGACATTGAGTTATTTTATGTAACTTGAGCACGTAACTGCTTTAGGTTGAAAAACAACATTTGAGGGGAAACTGTGTAGCAGAGACGGACAGTTTTTGAGAGTTACCAGGCATCTATGATGAGATATGCATGTGTTATGATGTGATGTGCACTGAGCAACATGATTGGCTCAAAGGTCCTAGTCTGTCTCTCAATGTATCTTTTTACATTCTATAAAAAGTGGGCTGTAAGTCTGTGTGTTATCTCTTTGCACACAGACTCAGAAGCTGTGTGTAAACCAGATCATTCTCTGCAGAGAATTAAAGCAATACAAAGACAAAACTCTGTTTGGTTTTTCATTCTCAATCTCTACAAATTGTTATTGAATTAGAATTTCCACAACAGTATTGAACATCTTTATTATTGTGGGGATTAGTGTGTAAGTGCTACACACACACGCACCATTCAGAGTTTGGGATCAGAATGATTTATTATGGTTTTTTTTTGTTGTGGTTTATTTTGTTTGTTTTTTTACAGGAGTTTACTCATCGACATATTTATTTTATCAAAAATACAGGAAAAAAGTGAAATATTATTATGAAGTAAAACAACATTTTTTATTTCAATATACATTAAAAATCTATTTTATTACTGTGATTTTCATCATAATTACTCCAATATTCAGTGTCACATGATCTTCAGAAATCATTCTAATATGATGATTTATTATCAGAGTTGTGCTGCTGAAACTGTGATACTTCTTTCAGGATTCTTTGATGAATGAAAAGTTTAAAAGAAGAGCATTTATTTAAAATAGAAGTCTTTTCTAACAATAAGAAACTAGAGTTCAAAAGTTTTTGGACAGTAAAATGTATTCTTTCTTTCTAAAAAAAAAAAAATAGAACTCTTTTAGGATGTATTGTTGATTGTTTTGATTCAGATCGGCACTTCGGAGCCTGTTCGCGACTCGGTTGATTCAGATCGGCACTTCGGAGCGTGTTCGCGACTCGGTTGATTCAGATCGCGACTCGGTTGATTCAGATCGGCACTTCGGAGCGTGTTCGCGACTCGGTTGATTCAGATCGGCACTTCGGAGCCTGTTCGCGACTCGGTTGGTTCAGATCGGCACTTCGGAGCCTGTTCTCGACTCGGTTGATTCAGATCGGCACTTCGGAGCCTGTTCGCGACTCGGTTGATTCAGATCGGCACTTCGGAGCGTGTTCGCGACTCGGTTGATTCAGATCGGCACTTCGGAGCGTGTTCGCGACTCGGTTGATTCAGATCGGCACTTCGGAGCCTGTTCGCGACTCGGTTGATTCAGATCGGCACTTCGGAGCATGTTCTCGACTCGGTTGATTCAGATCGGCACTTCGGAGCCTGTTCGTGACTCCGATGATTCAGATCGAGACTCCGGAGACTGTTTGTGATTTTTTTTTAATTCAGATCTGGACATCGAAGCAGGAAGTGTTTGTCAAACAGTTCATTATAATGAATATTTGGAGCTGAGGCTTTTTTTTAGCCTGTCGATTTGATTTTTAAATGATTTCAATGACTTTTGGAAGTTGCATGTGTTGTGTTTTATGAATTGTGGATGGATTAATCAACTGAGAAATAAAGTTGAACAGAAATTATCATGAACTCTTAAAGATGATGATGATAAAATTATATCTAAGTATGAACTAACTTGCGCAATACAGTAAATATTCTTACTCTACCCTAAATCAGTGAAAAAATGTTTGGCTCAGTTTACAGAAAAGTGTACGTCACACATCCTTTCATTATGATGCAACATTGTTTCCTCTTCAGGTGAGTATTTAACATCTTTATTATTGTGGGGATTAGTGTGTAAGTGCTACACACCAGTGTTGTAGTCAAGTCACCAACTGTCGAGTCCAAGTCGAGTCTCGAGTCTCGAGTCTCAGTGTTCGAGTCCGAGTCCAAGTCCGAGTCACCAAAGAAGAGTCCGAGTTGAGTCCAAGTCCCGTATTGGATTTTTTTTTTTCAAGGTTTTATTTAAGTTTTTTGAGGAAACAATAGCAACCAACTGAGTTTGTAGGCATCGAAGTCCATTACATGAAGGAAACATCCTGAAATGTTTTCCTTAAAAAACATAATTTAAGAAAAAACGCCATAGATATCCTGGATGGCATTGGGAGGAGTAAATGATTAGGAAATGTTCATTTTTGTGTGAACTAATCCTTTAACACTGTACTACAGAAATACACTTGGCGAAAAAAAGAAACGTGCATATTACAATGAGTGTGAGTGTGTGTGTGTGTGTATGTGAGAGAGAGAGTGTATGTGTGTGAGTGACCTTGTGATTTAGCGTGAGTGCGTTTGCATGTGAATGTGTGTGTGTGAGGGCACGCGCCTGGTCAGAAAGCAGCGTTTAACGATAAGGGCCGTTCAAATATCGCGTCTTTTGTACGCTCAAGTTCGTTATTTCCAATGTAGGCGCGCGGTATGCACGCTCATAATGGAAGCGTATGCGCGCTCATAATGGAAGCATCCAGGCGGGTCCGCACCACATCGAGTTAAAAACAATTCAACTTTTCAGAATGCCGCAAGCGGACCGCGGGTCATGTGACAAGAACTAACCAATCAGCTTCACCCTTTCCCGCAAGTGCCCGAGCGCTTTGGAAAAAAGTAAAGTGAAAGTAAAGTGAGTGACGTCAGTGAGTGTGTTGTCAAGCAAAGAGAGCGAGCGGTAGCAGTGTCTGTGAGGGAAAAGAATAGATCCCGGCCAGTCTTGGGCACAAAACATTTTTTTATAAAATTTTTAGTCAAAAACAACGTGATGAATGCTCAAGTCCGATTTTATATCCTCGAGTCCGAGTCCAAGTATGAGTCATCAGTCCACGAGTCCAAGTCAAGTCACGAGTCCAGAGAATGGAGTCTCGAGTCGGACTCGAGTCCAAAGAATAGTGACTCGAGTACTCCATCCCTGACACACACACACACCCGGAGCAGTGAACACACACACACCCGGAGCAGTGAACACACACATACACACACACACCTGAAGCAGTGAACACACACACACCCGGAGCAGTGAACACACACACACCCGGAGCAGTGAACACACACACACCCGGAGCAGTGAACACACACACACACACACACACCTGGAGCAGTGAACACACACACACCCAGAGCAGTGAACACAAATACACACCTGGAGCAGTTAACACACACACACCCGGAGCAGTGAACACACACAAACACCCGGAGCAGTGAACACACACACACACCCGGAGCAGTGAACACACACACACACACACACACACACCTGGAGCAGTGAACACACAGACACACCCGAAGCAGTGAACACACACACACCCGGAGCAGTGAACACACACACACACCTGGAGCAGTGAACACACACACACACACACACACACCTGAAGCGGTGAACACACACACACCTGGAGCAGTGAACACACACTCACACACACACACACACACACACACACACCCAGAGCAGTGAACACACACACACACACCTGGACCAGTGAACACACACACACACCTGAAGCAGTGAACACACACACACACCTGGAGCAGTGAACACACACACACACACCCGGAGCAGTGAACACACACACACACACACCCGGAGCAATGAACACACACACACACCCGGAGCAGTGAACACACACACACACACACACACACACACACCTGAAGCAGTGAACACACACACACACACACCTGAAGCAGTGAACACACACACACCCGGAGCAGTGAACACACACACACCCAGAGCAGTGAACACACACACACCCAGAGCAGTGAACACACACACACACCCGGAGCAGTGAACACACACACACACACACACACACACACACCCGGAGCAGTGAACACACACACACACACACACACACACACACACGGAGCAGTGAACACACACACACCCAGAGCAGTGAACACACAGATACACCCGAAGCAGTGAACACACACACACCCGGAGCAGTGAACACACACACACACACACACACACACACACACCTGGAGCAGTGAACACACACTCACACACACACACCCAGAGCAGTGAACACAAACACACACACACACACACACACCTGAAGCAGTGAACACACACACACACACACACACCTGAAGCAGTGAACACACACACACCCAGAGCAGTGAACACACACACACCCAGGGCAGTGAACACACACACACACACACACACACACACACACACACACACACGGAGCAGTGAACACACACACACACCCAGAGCAGTGAACACACACACACCCCAAGCAGTGAACACACACACACCTGGAGCAGTGAACACACACACACTCACACCCGGAGCAGTGAACACACACACACACACACACACACGGAGCAGTGAACACACACACACCCAGAGCAGTGAACACACACACACCGGGAGTAATGAACACACACACACACACCGTTCAGAGTTTGGGATCAGAATGATTTATTATGTTTTTTTTGTTGTTGTTTATTTTTATTTATTTTTACAGGAGTTTACTCATCAAAACTGCATTTATTTGATCAAATATACAGGAAAAAAGTGAAATATTATTATGAAGTAAAACAACAATTTTTATTTTAATATACATTAAAATCTATTTTATTTCTGTGATTTTCAGCATCATTCCTCCAGTCTTCAGTGTGACATGATCTTCAGAAATCCTTATAATATTATGATTTATTATCAGAGTTGTGCTGCTGAAACCGTGATACTTCTTTCAGGATTCTTTGATAAATGAAAAGATAAAAAAGAAGAGCATTTATTTAAAATAGAAGTATTTTCTAACAATAAACACTAGAGTTCAATAGTTTGTGGTCAGTAAAATGTATTCTTTCTTTTAAAAAAAAAAATAGAACTCTTTTAGGATGTATTGTTGATTGTTATGATTCAGATCGGCACTTCGGAGCCTGTTCGCGACTCGGTTGATTCAGATCGGCACTTCGGAGCCTGTTCGCGACTCGGTTGATTCAGATCGGCACTTCGGAGCCTGTTCGCGACTCGGTTGATTCAGATCGGCACTTCGGAGCCTGTTCGCGACTCGGTTGATTCAGATCGGCACTTCGGAGCGTGTTCGCGACTCGGTTGATTCAGATCGGCACTTCGGAGCCTGTTCGCGACTCGGTTGATTCAGATCGGCACTTCGGAGCCTGTTCGCGACTCGGTTGATTCAGATCGGCACTTCGGAGCCTGTTCGCGACTCGGTTGATTCAGATCGAGACTCCGGAGACTGTTTGTGATTTTTTTTAAATTCAGATCTGGACATCGATGCAGGAAGTGTTTGTCAAACAGTTCATTATAATGAATATTTGGAGCTGAGGCTTTTTTTTAGCCTGTCGATTTGATTTTTAAATGATTTCAATGACTTTTGGAAATTGCATGTGTTGTGTTTTATGAATTGTGGATGGATTAATCAACTGAAAAATAAAGTTGAACAGAAATTATCAAGAACTCTTAAAGATGATGATGATAAAATTATATCTAAGTATGAACTAACTTGCGCAATACAGTAAATATTCTTACTCTACCCTAAATCGGTGAAAAAATGTTTGGCTCAGTTTACAGTAAAGTGTACGTCACACATCCTTTCATTATGATGCAACATTGTTTCCTCTTCAGGTGAGTATTGTTATGGAAATTTTTAGTGTTGTTAATTTGGCATTGATTGCATTAATCTAATTCAAGTATCTTTTTAAACATACAATGAATAAGGTAGTATATATAGTCCATAGGGACATTGAGTTATTTTATGTAACTTGTGCACGTAACTGCTTTAGGTTGAAAAACAACATTTGAGGGGAAACTGTGTAGCAGAGACGGACAGTTTTTGAGAGTTACCAGGCATCTATGATGAGATATGCATGTGTTATGATGTGATGTGCACTGAGCAACATGATTGGCTCAAAGGTCCTAGTCTGTCTCTCAATGTATCTTTTTACATTCTATAAAAAGTGGGCTGTAAGTCTGTGTGTTATCTCTTTGCACACAGACTCAGAAGCTGTGTGTAAACCAGATCATTCTCTGCAGAGAATTAAAGCAATACAAAGACAAAACTCTGTTTGGTTTTTCATTCTCAATCTCTACAAATTGTTATTGAATTAGAATTTCCACAACAGTATTTAACATCTTTATTATTGTGGGGATTAGTGTGTAAGTGCTACACACACACGCACCATTCAGAGTTTGGGATCAGAATGATTTATTATGGTTTTTTTTTGTTGTGGTTTATTTTGTTTGTTTTTTTACAGGAGTTTACTCATCGACATATTTATTTTATCAAAAATACAGGAAAAAAGTGAAATATTATTATGAAGTAAAACAACATTTTTTATTTCAATATACATTAAAAATCTATTTTATTACTGTGATTTTCATCATAATTACTCCAATATTCAGTGTCACATGATCTTCAGAAATCATTCTAATATGATGATTTATTATCAGAGTTGTGCTGCTGAAACTGTGATACTTCTTTCAGGATTCTTTGATGAATGAAAAGTTTAAAAGAAGAGCATTTATTTAAAATAGAAGTCTTTTCTAACAATAAAAACTAGAGTTCAAAAGTTTTTGGTCAGTAAAATGTATTCTTTCTTTCTAAAAAAAAAAAATAGAACTCTTTTAGGATGTATTGTTGATTGTTTTGATTCAGATCGGCACTTCGGAGCCTGTTCGCGACTCGGTTGATTCAGATCGGCACTTCGGAGCCTGTTCGCGACTCGGTTGATTCAGATCGGCACTTCGGAGCCTGTTCGCGACTCGGTTGATTCAGATCGGCACTTCGGAGCGTGTTCGCGACTCGGTTGATTCAGATCGGCACTTCGGAGCCTGTTCGCGACTCGGTTGATTCAGATCGGCACTTCGGAGCCTGTTCGCGACTCGGTTGATTCAGATCGGCACTTCGGAGCATGTTCGCGACTCGGTTGATTCAGATCGGCACTTCGGAGCCTGTTCGCGACTCGGTTGATTCAGATCGGCACTTCGGAGCCTGTTCGCGACTCGGTTGATTCAGATCGGCACTTCGGAGCCTGTTCGCGACTCGGTTGATTCAGATCGGCACTTCGGAGCGTGTTCGCGACTCGGTTGATTCAGATCGGCACTTCGGAGCCTGTTCGCGACTCGGTTGATTCAGATCGGCACTTCGGAGCCTGTTCGCGACTCGGTTGATTCAGATCGGCACTTCGGAGCATGTTCGCGACTCGGTTGATTCAGATCGGCACTTCGGAGCATGTTTGCGACTCGGTTGATTCAGATCGAGACTCCGGAGACTGTTTGTGATTTTTTTTTATTCAGATCTGGACATCGAAGCAGGAAGTATTTGTCAAACAGTTCATTATAATGAATATTTGGAGCTGAGGCTTTTTTTTAGCCTGTCGATTTGATTTTTAAATGATTTCAATGACTTTTGGAAGTTGCATGTGTTGTGTTTTATGAATTGTGGATGGATTAATCAACTGAGAAATAAAGTTGAACAGAAATTATCATGAACTCTTAAAGATGATGATGATAAAATTCTATCTAAGTATGAACTAACTTGCGCAATACAGTAAATATTCTTACTCTACCCTAAATCAGTGAAAAAATGTTTGGCTCAGTTTACAGAAAAGTGTACGTCACACATCCTTTCATTATGATGCAACATTGTTTCCTCTTCAGGTGAGTATTTAACATCTTTATTATTGTGGGGATTAGTGTGTAAGTGCTACACACCAGTGTTGTAGTCAAGTCACCAACTGTCGAGTCCAAGTCGAGTCTCGAGTCTCGAGTCTCAGTGTTCGAGTCCGAGTCCAAGTCCGAGTCACCAAAGAAGAGTCCGAGTTGAGTCCAAGTCCAGTCACCATTACCAGAGTTCGAGTCCGAGTCGAGTCTCGAGTCCCGTATTGGATTTTTTTTTTTCAAGGTTTTATTTAAGTTTTTTGAGGAAACAATAGCAACCAACTGAGTTTGTAGGCATCGAAGTCCATTACATGAAGGAAACATCCTGAAATGTTTTCCTTAAAAAACATAATTTAAGAAAAAACGCCATAGATATCCTGGATGGCATTGGGAGGAGTAAATGATTAGGAAATTTTCATTTTTGTGTGAACTAATCCTTTAACACTGTACTACAGAAATACACTTGGCGAAAAAAAGAAACGTGCATATTACAATGAGTGTGAGTGTGTGTGTGTGTGTGAGAGAGAGAGAGAGAGAGTGTATGTGTGTGAGTGACCTTGTGATTTAGCGTGAGTGCGTTTGCATGTGAATGTGTGTGTGTGAGGGCACGCGCCTGGTCAGAAAGCAGCGTTTAACGATAAGGGCCGTTCAAATATCGCGTCTTTTGTACGCTCAAATTCGTTATTTCCAATGTAGGCGCGCGCTATGCACGCTCATAATGGAAGCGTATGCGCGCTCATAATGGAAGCATCCAGGCGCGTCCGCACCACATCGAGTTAAAAACAATTCAACTTTTCAGAATGCCGCAAGCGGACCGCGGGTCATGTGACAAGAACTAACCAATCAGCTTCACCCTTTCCCGCAAGTGCCCGAGCGCTTTGGAAAAAAGTAAAGTGAAAGTAAAGTGAGTGACGTCAGTGAGTGTGTTGTCAAGCAAAGAGAGCGAGCGGTAGCAGTGTCTGTGAGGGAAAAGAATAGATCCCGGCCAGTCTTGGGCACAAAACATTTTTTTAAAAATTTTTTAGTCAAAAACAACGTGATGAATGCTCAAGTCCGATTTTATATCCTCGAGTCCGAGTCCAAGTATGAGTCATCAGTCCACGAGTCCAAGTCAAGTCACGAGTCCAGAGAATGGAGTCTCGAGTCGGACTCGAGTCCAAAGAATAGTGACTCGAGTACTCCATCCCTGACACACACACACACTCGGAGCAGTGAACACACACATACACACACACACCTGAAGCAGTGAACACACACACACCCGGAGCAGTGAACACACACACACCCGGAGCAGTGAACACACACACACACACACACACCTGGAGCAGTGAACACACACACACCTGAAGCAGTGAACACACACATACACACACACACCTGAAGCAGTGAACACACACACACACCCGGAGCAGTGAACACACACACACCCGGAGCAGTGAACACACACACACACACACCTGGAGCAGTGAACACACACATACACACACACACCTGGAGCAGTGAACACACACATACACACACACACCTGAAGCAGTGAACACACACACACCCGGAGCAGTGAACACACACACACCCGGAGCAGTGAACACACACACACACACACACCTGGAGCAGTGAACACACACACACCTGAAGCAGTGAACACACACACACCCGGAGCAGTGAACACACACACCGTTCAGAGTTTGGGATCAGAATGATTTATTATGTTTTTTTTTGTTGTTGTTTATTTTTATTTATTTTTTACAGGAGTTTACTCATCAAAACTGCATTTATTTGATCAAATATACAGGAAAAAAGTGAAATATTATTATGAAGTAAAACAACATTTTTTATTTTAATATACATTAAAATCTATTTTATTTCTGTGATTTTCAGCATCATTCCTCCAGTCTTCAGTGTCACATGATCTTCAGAAATCCTTATAATATTATGATTTATTATCAGAGTTGTGCTGCTGAAACCGTGATACTTCTTTCAGGATTCTTTGATAAATGAAAAGATAAAAAGAAGAGCATTTATTTAAAATAGAAGTATTTTCTAACAATAAACACTAGAGTTCAATAGTTTGTGGTCAGTAAAATGTATTCTTTCTTTCTAAAAAAAAAAAATAGAACTCTTTTAGGATGTATTGTTGATTGTTTTGATTCAGATCGGCACTTCGGAGCGTGTTCGCGACTCGGTTGATTCAGATCGGCACTTCGGAGCCTGTTCGCGACTCGGTTGATTCAGATCGGCACTTCGGAGCCTGTTCGCGACTCGGTTGATTCAGATCGGCACTTCGGAGCGTGTTCGCGACTCGGTTGATTCAGATCGGCACTTCGGAGCCTGTTCGCGACTCGGTTGATTCAGATCGGCACTTCGGAGCCTGTTCGCGACTCGGTTGATTCAGATCGGCACTTCGGAGCCTGTTCGCGACTCGGTTGTTTCAGATCGGCACTTCGGAGCGTGTTCGCGACTCGGTTGATTCAGATCGGCACTTCGGAGCCTGTTCTCGACTCGGTTGATTCAGATCGGCACTTCGGAGCGTGTTCGCGACTCGGTTGATTCAGATCGGCACTTCGGAGCGTGTTCGCGACTCGGTTGATTCAGATCGGCACTTCGGAGCGTGTTCGCGGACTCGGTTGATTCAGATCGGCACTTCGGAGCGTGTTCGCGACTCGGTTGATTCAGATCGGCACTTCGGAGCCTGTTCGCGACTCGGTTGATTCAGATCGGCACTTCGGAGCGTGTTCGCGACTCGGTTGATTCAGATCGGCACTTCGGAGCCTGTTCGCGACTCGGTTGATTCAGATCGGCACTTCGGAGCCTGTTCGCGACTCGGTTGATTCAGATCGGCACTTCGGAGCGTGTTCGCGACTCGGTTGATTCAGATCGGCACTTCGGAGCCTGTTTCGCGACTCGGTTGATTCAGATCGAGACTCCGGAGACTGTTTGTGATTTTTTTAAATTCAGATCTGGACATCGAAGCAGGAAGTGTTTGTCAAACAGTTCATTATAATGAATATTTGGAGCTGAGGCTTTTTTTAACCTGTGGATTTGATTTTTAAATGCTTTCAATGACTTTTGGAAGTTGCATGTGTTGTGTTTTATGAATTGTGGATGGATTAATCAACTGAGAAATAAAGTTGAACAGAAATTATCAAGAAACTCTTAAAGATGATGATGATAAAATGATATCTAAGTATGAACTAACTTGCGCAATACAGTAAATATTCTTACTCTACCCTAAATCAGTGAAAAAATGTTTGGCTCAGTTTACAGTAAAGTGTACGTCACACATCCTTTCATTATGATGCAACATTGTTTCCTCTTCAGGTGAGTATTTAACATCTTTATTATTGTGGGGATTAGTGTGTAAGTGCTACACACCAGTGTTGTAGTCAAGTCACCAACTGTCGAGTCCAAGTCGAGTCTCGAGTCTCGAGTCTCAGTGTTCGAGTCCGAGTCCAAGTCCGAGTCACCAAAGAAGAGTCCGAGTTGAGTCCAAGTCCAGTCACCATTACCAGAGTTCGAGTCCGAGTCGAGTCTCGAGTCCCGTATTGGATTTTTTTTTTTCAAGGTTTATTTAAGTTTTTTGAGGAAACAATAGCAACCAACTGAGTTTGTAGGCATCGAAGTCCATTACATGAAGGAAACATCCTGAAATGTTTTCCTTAAAAAACATAATTTAAGAAAAAACGCCATAGATATCCTGGATGGCATTGGGAGGAGTAAATGATTAGGAAATTTTCATTTTTGTGTGAACTAATCCTTTAACACTGTACTACAGAAATACACTTGGCGAAAAAAAGAAAAGTGCATATTACAATGAGTGTGAGTGTGTGTGTGTGTGTGTGTGTGTATGTGAGAGAGAGAGAGAGAGTGTATGTGTGTGAGTGACCTTGTGATTTAGCGTGAGTGCGTTTGCATGTGAATGTGTGTGTGTGAGGGCACGCCTCTGGTCAGAAAGCAGCGTTTTAACGATAAGGGCCGTTCAAATATCGCGTCTTTTGTACGCTCAAGTTCGTTATTTCCAATGTAGGCGCGCGGTATGCACGCTCATAATGGAAGCGTATGCGCGCTCATAATGGAAGCATCCAGGCGGGTCCGCACCACATCGAGTTAAAAACAATTCAACTTTTCAGAATGCCGCAAGCGGACCGCGGGTCATGTGACAAGAACTAACCAATCAGCTTCACCCTTTCCCGCAAGTGCCCGAGCGCTTTGGAAAAAAGTAAAGTGAAAGTAAAGTGAGTGACGTCAGTGAGTGTGTTGTCAAGCAAAGAGAGCGAGCGGTAGCAGTGTCTGTGAGGGAAAAGAATAGATCCCGGCCAGTCTTGGGCACAAAACATTTTTTTATAAAATTTTTAGTCAAAAACAACGTGATGAATGCTCAAGTCCGATTTTATATCCTCGAGTCCGAGTCCAAGTATGAGTCATCAGTCCACGAGTCCAAGTCAAGTCACGAGTCCAGAGAATGGAGTCTCGAGTCGGACTCGAGTCCAAAGAATAGTGACTCGAGTACTCCATCCCTGACACACACACACACCCGGAGCAGTGAAAACACACATAACACACACACACCTGAAGCAGTGAACACACACACACCCGGAGCAGTGAACACACACACACCCGGAGCAGTGAACACACACACACCCGGAGCAGTGAACACACACACACCCGGAGCAGTGAACACACACACACCCGGAGCAGTGAACACACACACACACACACCTGGAGCAGTGAACACACACACACCCGGAGCAGTGAACACACACACACAAACACACACACACACACACCTGAAGCGGTGAACACACACACACCTGGAGCAGTGAACACACACTCACACACACACACACACACACACCCAGAGCAGTGAACACACACACACACACCCGGAGCAGTGAACACACACACACACACACACACACCTGGAGCAGTGAACACACACACACCCGGAGCAGTGAACACACACACACCTGGAGCAGTGAACACACACACACACACACACCCGGAGCAGTGAACACACACACACACACACACACCTGGAGCAGTGAACACACACACACCCGGAGCAGTGAACACACACACACCCGGAGCAGTGAACACACACACACCTGGAGCAGTGAACACACACACATCTTTCTCTCGTGTTTTGTGCCGTTATGTCACATATTGTGGATCCTCTAATTAAACTCATGCACATGTAATTAGTCCTTACAGCTTAATCCGATCTGACCTCATTCTAGCGCTCATTTCTAATTAAATATTTGGCTCTTTTAAACAAGACCATTAGAGACGCTATTAGTGCCAAACAGGACCATCACAGAGAAACTACATGAGACTCACAGCCACACTGCTGGTCTAACATCACCATGCTAAAATAGTCCATAATCCATAATAACATGTTAAAAACGTGTTCTGGTCTGAATCAGAAGAGAAATCTGTTTACAAGCCAAAACAGCTGGACTTCTCCACTGGAGGAAGTGTTATTATGGATTATAGAATCATCTTAATTCTGGATGTGTTTCATCTTTTGTCTTCTCCAGATGTTCACTGATGGACTGGAGTGCTGTGGATTATTGTGATGTTTTTATCAGCTGTTTGGACTCTCATTCTGACGGCACCCATTCACTGCAGAGCATCCATTGATGAGACACTGATACTTCTCACTCAATTCCTCATACTTTCTGGTTTCAGGTCAAAATGAAGCTCAAATCCGTTCAGTCTTTCTGAAATATCAAAAGTAGACGTTCTCATCTGAAGTACTGCTACTATGTGGCTAGCTGTCCTCATGCACAAGAACATGATCAACTACAGCGCTGTGTATTTCATCAGGAATAATGACCTTTCACCCCGCCCCTTCAGTTCTCTTTCCCCTCCTCTTCCTGTTTGTCTCCCACTAGGATTAATTTCCTAAGCACACCATCACCTGTGACCCTGAGAGTCTGAGCTGTGTGTCTTCAGTTCTGCTGCTCAATGTTCACTCATGGATAACCGTGTGCTATCTGAGCTCATATTCTGATTCTTCTGGTAATTATATTGTGTGTTTGTGTTTTCTGAATAAAAAAAAGGGGGAAACCTGTGCAGAAAGAGGGCTCTTTTGTGCCAATTTTTGCTCAAAGTGGGCGGAGCCGGCTGTCAACAATTGAAAATGGACAAAGAGGCGGGAGCTGGGAGGAGCTGAGGTGACTGGTTGCTGAAACCACACCCACCAATCTATGGGACCAATCTAGCAACCAGAAGATCACTTCCTTGTTTGGTTCAAGAGAAAGACTGGAAGGTTGCCGCTTGGCATTAAAGTAAGCAATACATTTTTTCTGTTTAACACGTTAAAATATTTAACGCAGGGGCGGAGCTAGGGTTGGCCAACCTACTCTCAACTACAGTCAGAAGAGATGTTGTCAGGCCTTACGTCAGTAAAGATGATTTCTCCTGTCCTGTCAGCTGGTACACTGTGCTCGTAGCGTGTGCTCTTCAATTACACACACAAATACAATGTCACATGCTATATATCATTTCATATCAAAACACAAATGAAACTACGAGCATGCATTATTGTAGTTATCATCAGTTAAGTCATGTATTACCAAAAAGGCGATTAAAGCTGCCGTAAAACTGCGCATGCAAGTACATGTTGTCTATGAGTCAGATTTAGGATCATGCCTCTGTCCTGGAGCAGCACTGTCTCCCTCATCTAACACACATGGAACTCATCAGCTCATTACAGACACGGTCAGAGCTCAACATAAGGGTGAAGACGTTTGAGAAACTGGGATGTGTGTCAGATCCGTGTCATGTTCAGCAGCTCTTGAACAGCTAGAGTAAGCTCCTAAACAGATGTGTGATGACGTCTGCTCATCTCATCTACTTCTGTAGCCTTAAGGATCCCTCCATATTTAATTTAGGATTATTAATCATGATTAAAAAGTGTGATTCATTTCAGAAAAATATGTGTGAATAATTAGTTAATGTTTTAATCGATTGACAGCACTAGTTAATATTCAATGTTATAAAATTGCATTGTTCTTCGGTGTGTTTTCACTAAATATCCAGTGTTTCTCAGACCTAAAGAACATGTGTTCATAATGAATTTGTAATGTAATTCATATATTTTTCACAATGCTCTTCTCTAGAGAGGTTTTTCTAGCTATGGGGTTTGTTCACTGACCGTGTTTCCTGAGGTGAATGTGATTATGTGATAATGTGATATTATTGATCTAGAGCGGTCTTACCGACATCTTCCGGCGGTTGAAGCACTGATTGATGGATTCTGTGATTGATGATTGATTTCAGTAAGTTTGTTCTGTTTTTTTCTGATGTTCATTTACATTACATTTACATCTAGTCATTTAGCAGATGCTTTTATCCAAAGCAACTAACAAGTGAGAACAAAAGAAGCAATCGAACTAACAGAAGAGCAATGATATAGTGCTAGAACAAGTCTCAGTTAGCACAACACAGTACACGTAACCAGGGCTTTTAAATAATATAATAAATAAAAAGACAACAGACAGAATAGAAAAAGAACAGAGCAAACTAGTGTTAGAGGTCTTTTTGTTTGTATTAATCGTATAATAAATGAAAAGTAAACAGAGAATACAAAATATTAGAAGCTTGTTTGCTGCTATAACTAGTAGTAAAGAGATCACTTCACTCCAGCATCTGACTCCACACATTTACTGACTGACTTTAGATATAAAAGTGTGTTAGAATTAGTGTGTGTGTGTTTGTGTGTGTGCGTCGGCAGTGTGTGTGTGTGTGTGTGTGTGTGTGTGTGTGAGCAGTGTGTGTGTGTGTGTGTGTGAGCAGTGTGTGTGTGTGAGCAGTATGTGTGTGTGTGTGTGTGTGTGTGTGTGTGTGAGAGAGAGATTGAGTGTGTGTGTGTGTGTGTGTGAGCAGTATGTGTGTGTGTGTGTGTGAGAGAGAGATTGAGTGTGTGTGTGTGTGTGTGTGTGTGAGCAGTGTGTGTGTGTGTGTGTGTGAGCAGTGTGTGTGTGTGAGCAGTATGTGTGTGTGTGTGTGTGTGTGTGAGAGAGAGATTGAGTGTGTGTGTGTGTGTGTGTTTGTATGCAGTGTGTGTGTGTGTGTGTGTGTGTTTGTATGCAGTGTGTGTGTGTGTGTGTGTGTGTGTGTGTGTGTGTGTGTGTGTGTGTGTGTGTGTAACAGATTGTGGCGTCCTGACAGCAGGTATCTTTGGCACAGAGCTCTGTGTAATTGACTGAGCACTACTCATACTCTCTCTCTCTCTCTCTCTCTCTCTCTCTCTCTCTCTCTCTGTCTCTCTCTCTCTCTCTCTCTGTCTCTCTCTGTCTCTCTCTGTCTCTCTCTGTCTCTCTCTCTGTCTCTCTCTCTGTTTCTCTCCAATGATCAGCAGACAGCAGGAACAACGAGCAGGACAGAGGAAGGACGAACAGAAGAAGAGACACAAAGAGGAGCAGTGTGACAGAGAAAGAGAAAAAAGAGAGAGAGAGTATGTTGTCTGAATGAGAAGTGGAGGCATTAGACCAGAGAGAACGAGCGAGAGCGAGACAGAGAGTCAGGAGGAGCTCTAAATATGCGTCCTAGTTCTGTGCTGTTTAAAGGGAGCACACATGATAGAGTCACTATCTAAACCAGGCCACGGAGAGAGAGAGAGAGAGAGAGAGAGAGAGAGAGAGAGAAACAGGTGAGACTCTGCAGAAGGTCAGGCACTTAAAGGGATAGTTCACCCAAAACTTAACATTATGTCATTAATAACTCACGCTCATGTCGTTCCAAACCCGTGAGACCCCCGTTCATCTTCAGAACACAGTTTAAGATATTTTAGATTCAGTCAGAGAGCAAAACATCATCCGTGTTTGAGTAAATTACATCGAGTGCTTACACACAGCTTCAATGGAGGGACTGAGAGCTCTCGGACTAAATCTAAAATATCTTAAACTGTGTTTTGAAGATAAACGGAGGTCTTACTGGTTTGGAACGACATGAGGGGGAGTTATTAATGACATAATTTAGATTTTTGGGTGAACTAACCCTTTAAGGTCATCATGTTTGACCTCTGACCCCTCGGGCTGTCTATCTACTGTCAGTTCGGAAGTCTAGCAGCACATCTCAGACATCAGATCATGTTCATCAACCAGTCACAGAACTGGCGGCTCAGATCACATGCCTTCCATTTATTACTAAAAGAACACTTGAAGAACCTTTTCATTGCCACAGCAAAACTTCTAGCTTGACTAATCCAATTAAAAAATGATTAAGAACAGGTGAACAGTAATAAAATAAGAACAAATAAACTAACTAAATGCACAGATAAATACAACAGTACAAATTTACAACACTATGAGAGCGAAAGCAGCGTGCAAGGACTGATTAAAGTTCTCTTTCATCTCTTCTTGCACTTGAATGGCTTAAAGTTGCTTGAATGTTTAAACTCGCAAAACTCAGAAACATCACTCTATGATTGATCAACTTTGCCGCTAATCCAGGAATCACGTGCATGTCGAACCGTGGGGCCTGGTTTCAACCCTTAATCACAAGAAGAACCTACACAGAGACTCACCTTCACTAGCATTACCCTCCGTTTTATCTGGATTAACTGATTAACTGTATTACTGTATGAAGTAAATACACAAGTATCTATTTAATCTACAGAAGTTAAGAGCAGCGAGTGATTCTCTACTTTTCTTAAGTGGTAGAGCATTGTGTTACCAAGCGCAAGGTTGGGGGTTCAGTTCCCCCGGGAGCACATGATAGGTAAAAACTGATAGACTGAATGCACTGTAAGTCGCTTTGGATAAAAGTGTCTGCTAAGGGCATAAACATTATAAATTCACAGATCCGTTATATTGATTTCTTTACTGTTTTCTTGAGACGTTACTGACTTTAAGTGGATACTTGTCATTCTGACATTGTGTGTATTTGTGCTAGAAGACACAAAAGAGAACTCACTTCAGTACTTGTGTGCTGTCCAAACAACACTACCAGACAAGCATAAACCAGCACAAACCAGCATAAACCAGTGCAAGACATCATAAGACAGCATAAACCAGCATAAACCAGCACAAACCAATATAAACCAACATAAAACAGCATAAGCCAACATAAACCAGCACAAACCAGCTTAAACCAGCACAAACAAGCAAGAACCAGCCTACATTAACACAAACCAGCATAAACCAGCATTAACTAGTACAAACCAATATAAACCAACATAAACCAGCCTAAATCAACACAAACCAGCATAAACCAGCACAAACCAGCTTAAACCAGCCTGGACCTCTCGTTCCTCCTGACACTCCAAACCTGAATGAGTTTTAGAAGATATTTTGAAGAACACTGGGGTTCAGAGAGCACTGGACTGGACACTGAGACATTCCTCAAAATATCTTCTGCTGTTCCACTGCTGCTCTGAACGAGGAAATGATGACAGAACGATCATATTATGGGTGAATGATTCCTTTAATCAACATTGAGCTGTCTTCCTTTGAGCTGCTTCACAGCTAAAATTTGAGTTGTTTAATCATTTTCCAACCTAAATACTATTATTTGCATATAACAGCCTATATCTCTAGAAAAATAAACATATTGATCAAGACTTCAAATGAAAACATGTTGTAGTATTATAAAGTCTGCGACTGGAGTCGCTCAACCCTCTCAATTCTTCTTTTCATTGCTGTTAAATGATTCTCTACTTTCAGATTTATTTCACTAGTTCACGCTTACATATAATTAGCTGAGGTATGGTATGCGTATTTGGCGTGCTGTCCGGGGAAGGGTCCGAGCTCGGGAATGGCCCGAACCTAGAGTACCCCCCCCCTTCCCCGTCTATTTATAAAGTGAACTCGAAGTGAGGAGATGGGGTGGAGGAGGGATGCTGATAAACCCTCAATGGATAGAGGTAAGTCAGCGATATTTATACTGTGTGATTGATTACTAGATTGTGGTCCATCTGTGTTGATTAGGCTATGTATCTGACGCGCTCCTCCCGAATCTTATTAATAAATTACATATTGTGCTTTTCTCCATTTGAGCCCTTTCCTTTGTTTTGTGATTTGTTCATATTTCTTTTAAATGTCTTCTGTTTGTATGATGCATCTTTGCACTGAACTTAGTGCCCAGGTCCTCTGTAAAGCTGGCGGATTGACATTGTGAAGGTTGTGTGTTGTTTGCGCTGGGCAGGACGCGTGGGCCGAGCAGCGCTTCAGCTTCATCTTCGTCGGTGTGTTTAGCGGAGAGAGAGAGACGAGCGCGGTGTGATTTTGCAGTGTTTAGAGCTCGTGGGCACAGCTCTGACTCACAGCCATCTGACGGCGACTGGATCATTTTCTCTCAGTGTCTAACACTTCCAGCGGCTCATCATCATCCTCACACACACACACACACACAGTTTCCCATCATGCATCTCTGCAGAATGCATTAGCACACGTACCTTAGCAGCCATGATCATGGAGGAGCCTCCCTTCACTCCCAGGATGGGGATGTGTGTCTGCGCGGAGATGAAGTCCAGGATCTGTGCGATGGCCTCCTGGTCGGTGTCGTCTCCGAACACTACGCCCTGCAGCCAGTGCTCCATCATCAGGTCGCAGATGCTCTTGATGATGCTCTTGGGGTCCGTCTCGTTCATGGTGACCATCTCAACACTGGGCGCCAGCGGCATGTGGCCAAAGTCATCTTTGTCACGCATGCCGGCGAGCGCCACCTCACTGGAGTTCCCCACCAGCACCACTGCGATGCTCAGGCCCTGCATCAGCTTGGAGACGGGCGGATACTGAGCCACTGATGATGGGATATACTGGGCCACGCCCCCTCCGCCTCGCTCGCGCCGTGATTGGACGGCCAGTGGCAGCAGCAGCAGCAGACACACGGCCAACAGCTGCTGCAGCGACGGGCGGGGCCAGTGATGTGGGGGCGGAGCCAGAACACGAAGCCACGCCCGCCTTGCCTGAGAGGGGGGAGCTAAGCCACGGTAAATGCAGACGGACATGATGGAGGAGCGAAAACCCTGCGAGAAAAACAGACAGATTACAGCACATACGTTCATTTTCAATAGTCTTAAAATCATCTTCTTGCCTCCTTGGAAGTCAAGTCACCTTTATTTATCTAGCGCTTTAAACAAAATACATTGCGTCAAAGCAACTGAACAACATTCATTAGGAAAACAGTGTGTCAATAATGAAGAATGATAGTTAAAGGCAGTTCATCATTGAATTCAGTGATGTCATCTCTGGTTAGGGTTAGGGTTAGAGCGGTGTATCATGGTGCCTTAAGATTTATTATGGATTGTACATTTTCTAAATCAAGGTGCATTTTAGTAAATTTAAAACAGTTTTGTGTGTAGTGGAAAATGATTTAATGATTTGCAAATGCTTCTAGTGCTGTATTTTATTAATATCTTACTGCTGTGATGTATTGTTGTTTGTCATGTGTGTTTTTATATAACTGGGCTGCCAGGACACTCCTGTAAGAGATTCTTAATCTCAGGTTCTCTCCTGGTTAAATAAAGGCAAAGAAACATTACAATATTTAGATTTTATTATAAATTCACTCTACATAGATCATAAATGTTGGGAAAAACACATAAATGACGTTTCCACACTGGAGGGGTCCAAAAACAGAAGGAGCTTCATCTCAAACTTCACTGGAACAACAAGAATGAAAAAGTATTTGAACAATAGATCAAGAACCGAGAGGAAACGACAGTAAAAGAGAGATCAGGTGCTTTAACCTGCGCTTGGACAGAGGTCATCTAACAAGAGCTCTAGCTGAAGGCTCTTCACAGGCGAGAGCGACGGATGTTTGAGAAGCGTGCGGTCAGCAGCCGTGTCTCTGACACACATGAACCGTGCAACAGCAGATCAATATGAGACGGCTGTTTATTATGGATGAGATAAACTCTCCCCTGACGAGCGGAGAGCGAGCGATGACCGTCGCCTACACACCGTGTGATGATCGCCGCTGACAGACTGATGACGGACCCACACACACACATCTGGTGTGTGTCCATGTGATTACTGTCAATGGGCTCCAGTGTTTGGGCTCTACACAATACAGTCATACGGGTTTAGATGGACATAAATGATTTTTGGGTCGATTAACCCTTTAAATGAGTCCTGAATGAGACGGGTGTGACAGAAAGCACACGATGGAGGAGAGGAGAGAGTTTGTGATGCAGAGACTGACACGGTTCAGAGATCTGAGTCTGCACTTCTCTTCTGCACGCAGTTTCCATAGCAACCATTAAAATAGACCTCTACATACAGCTGATGACCTCACACTCACACACACACGTGTTTGTTTTTGTGTAAAGTGTGTTCATCCCATAGGTGTAATGGTTTTTATTCTGTAGAAACTGTATATTCTATGTCCCTTCACCAACTCTACACCTAACCCTAACCCTCACAGGAAACTTTCTGCATTTTTACTTTCTCCAAAAAACTCATTCTGTATGATTTATAAGTGTTTTGAGAAATGGGGACATGGGTTATGTCCTCATAAGTCACCCTCTCCTTGTAATACCTGTGTCATACCCATGCCATTATACAGAGTTGTGTCCTGATATGATACACACACACACACACACACACACACACACACACAGACACACTCACACTCACAGACAGACACACACACACACACACGCACACAGACACAGACACAGACACACACACTCACACACTCACAGACAGACACACACACACACACACAGACACAGACACTCACAGACAGACACACACACACACACACACACACACACTCACAGACAGACACACACACACACACACACACACACACTCACAGACAGACACACACACACACACACACACACACACTCACAGACAGACACACACACACACACACAGACACAGACACAGACACACACATTCACACACTCACACTCACACTCACAGACAGACAGACACACACACACACACACACACACACACACACACACACACTCACACACTCACACTCACAGACACACACACACACACACACACACACACTCACACACACACTCACAGACAGACACACACACACACACAATCACACACTCACACTCACAGACAGACACACACACTCACACACTCACACTCACAGACAGACAGACACACACACACTCTGTCCCCCTGCAGAAGCCACTTACATCACTGTAACTAGCATAAGAGAGTCCTGTTTATGAGATTACACACACACACACACACACACACACACACACACACACACACACTGTAATCAGTGAAATGAGATTGATTGATGCTCTTCACAGATTACAGCTTCAGCTCACTTGGCTATTTCAGGAGCACATTACATGGATGAGGACCGTGTGTGTGTGTGTGTGTGTGTGTGTGTGTGTGTGTGTGTGTGTGTGTGTGTGTGTGTGTGTGTGTGTGTGTGTGTTCGGACAGGACAGTGGACTCACTGTCGTCGGTAAGCACATACTGAATTGTCCAGAAAACAAGTCACAAAGGGTAAACATGAAATTTTGTTATTATGGCATTATATTAGATCTTTCAGAAATATTGCAACATATCAGCAAATAAAATCTAAATATATTTAAAACACCCATAACTCCATATACATATACATTTCAAATACTTGAAATGTAACTATTCAGAACAGACCAGGTATTACATTTACATTTATGTATATTAACCAAAATAAATGACAGTGCCATTATTATAAACGTGATGAAAGTGTTAATGAAACACTGGTTTGTGTGTGTCAGACCGTGTCTGTGTTTCTCGCCCAGATGTCGTATTCATGTTGATTATTCATTTGATTCCAGATGTTTTCTATCTTTAATTTGCACTTGTCTTGTCTTGTATATTAACTGAGTCCCAGTCTGAGTTTCTCTGTCGGCTGGTGCATGTCGTCACAGTGTTAACCCTTTGTGAATTAAACTCCATGATTCTCCAGCGTCTGCTTGTTCCTCGTACCTTCCTCTCCCGTGAACAAATGTGCTTTACAAATAAACTTGTGCTCACGATCCTCTCTCATTCACAGTGATATCATTGACTTGATTGCAAATAAATGCACAGACACTATTTGACTGAACAGAGATGACATCACTGAATTCAATGATAAACTGCCTTTAACTATCATTTTGCATTATTGAGACACTGTTTTCCAAATGAATGTTGTTCAGTGCTTTGACACAATACGCCTATATAAATAAAGGCGATACCAACACCCTGAACCCATACACTACTTACATATCGAACAAAACACTCTTCCTTCACCCACCAGTGACTACACAACACACAAACACCACAGCAGACAAACACAGGCATGAGCCTTACAGGAATCAGGACGAGGATGTGTCTAACTCATGCGAGGAACAGAAGCAGAAACAGTGTGACGCTCTCATGATGCTTCTGCGGTCCTGAGCTTCACTGTTCTTAGATGAAGAGTTTCGAGCAGGACGTTCATTTAGTCGCACAGGCTGGGACTGAGATGAAGATTAATGACGACAAGATTTTAAACTATTCATGAGAAACAATCTCTGGAGCAGAACACACTGCTGCAAATGTCTACTGAACGTTTATGAACAGAAGAACTGAGAGTCCATTGATATCATCCTAACAAACACACACACACACACACACACACACACACATCCCCATACACACACACACTCACTCACACACACACACACACACACACACACACACACACACTGAAGCAGTGCAGGTGTGAGGTGTCACATGACATTGATTTATTCATCAATCAGTCAGTCTGCACACATGCGGCCGCCGATGATCTCAGATTAATCTGATCTAATTACACCATCAGAAATTAAAATCACACACTCTCTCTCTCTCTCTCTCTCTCACACACACACACACACACAGATCGATGGGTTGGTCAACAGATAACACTTTAACAGCTGCTCACACACTGTCTGCCAGTGCTGAGCACAGGTCTGTGTGTGTGTGTGTGTGTGGTTTTATTTTATTTTACACACACACACACACAGACACACTAGTCTACTAGTCCTGCTGAAGCTTTTCTTTCTCTCAGCCATAAAACTGCTTAATTCACTTAATTAACACAATTAAATCACAAATACAACAAGACCCAAATATTTGAAGAGGCATTAAATAAAACAGGATAATTAAAATCTTCTGTAATGTCACCATGACATCTCAAAATATGGTAATTACTGTACAATAATAACCAGGACAACGACTAGAATAATAACCATAAACAGAACAATGACTAGAATTACAACTGTAACCAGAACTGTAAACAAAACCATAATTTTAACAATAACAATAATGATTACAACAATAACGATACAATAACAATAACTGTGATATAACCATGCTATAACCATAACAACAACAATGATAACCATAACAAAACTGTAACCAAAACTATTGCTACCTATAACCATAGCTACAATAGCTAATGACAACGATTACAACAATACTTTTAAAGATAACTTTAACAATGACTACTACCATAACTAATCACAATTATTTTACAACCAATTACAACTATTACAGTAACTATAAGCATTAACAGCCGTGGATAGAGAATCGGACTTGAACCTGAAGGTTGTGGGTTTGAGTCTCTATAATTATAACTATGACTAGTTAGCAACAACTAAAACTAATGTAAACTATACTAACTTATAACTATAGTTAACTATAATTATACTAACTATATCTACAACTATAAACATTTCTAATGGCAATTATAATGATAACTATAACAATAACTAACAATACTTATATCAATAACAATAACCATAACCTTAAATAATAATAACTGTAAATATAGCTGCAAGCAGCAATTACAGGGCCAAGCACTCCACCGGAAATTGAGGAGCTAAGATTGGCAGGGAGCATCACACCAAATGCAACAATGAGCAATTACAGCAATTTTAGGATGATTGTAATCGAAATTAGAAAAAATCATAAATACAACCTCTTGTAGCATGATTTATTGGCTTATCAAGTGTGACCAATAGTTTGCGCTGTTATCAAATTGATATGGTGTGTTCTGTGTAACTGACATTGACAGACACTAAGTTTGGTGTCAATATGCCAAAGCATTGCAGAGCTACAGCTACAAGTGCCATTTTAGCATCATGCCACAAATTCCTTGCTAAAACAGTATGCTAAAACAGATCAGTCTATTGACACAAAATCCATAAAATTTTGTCAGCACAGTCTCTAGATTATCCTACTCGATTTTGGTGAAAATGGGACCAATGATTGATGAAGAGTTTGAAAAAGTAGGTTTTCAACATAAATCATAATGGCGGACAGGAAGTCCAGCTGGCATATTTGGTATCTATATTGTCGGCAAAAACCATGGAATATTTTGAGACCAGTTTCATTTCAATAGGCTAATGCAATAAATGTTATTACCATTTTTATAAATGTAATTATTACTGGTTAATGAATGGTTTATTACTTTTGACTAATAGGTGGCGCTGTTACCAAATTGATGAGGTATGGTCAGTGTTAAGTGACAATGACACATGCAAAGTTTGGTGCAAATATGTAAAAGCTTTGCAGAGATATATTCTTAAATGCATTTTGGCACTGTGCCTAAAATTTGTAACGATGCTGTATGAAAACGGTTATGTCCATCAACACAAAATGCTTAACTTTTGTCAGCACTGTCTGAAGATGATCTGACTCGATTTTGTTGAAAATCGGACCAACAGTTGAGGAGGAATTAGAAAAGGTAGGATTTTAACATAAATCAAAATTGCGGACAGGGAGTTCAGATTTCCCACTAAAAAAATTATATGTCTATTGTCGGCACAACCCAAGGAATATTTTGAGATCAGTTTCATTACAATAGCCTAATGCAATCAAAAGTTATTAGAATGTTTGTAAATTTCATAATTGAAGGTTAATGAATGGATTATTAATCTTGGCCAATAGGTGGCGCTGTTACCAAATTGATGTGACATGGTCAGTGTGAGGTGACAATGACACATACAAAGTTTGATGCAAATATGTCAAAGCTTTGTTGAGATACAGCCTCAAATGCATTTTGGCACCCTTACAGCAAATTCGTTGATGCACTAAATGAGAACCATTTTGTATATTGACACGAAATCCAAAAGTTTTGGCCAGTGGGGTCTGAAGATGATCCACGTCAAATTTGGTGAAAATCGGAGCAACGGATTAGGAGAAGTTCGAAAAGGTAGGTTTTCAACATTAATCAAAATGGCGGACAGGAAGTATGGACAATTTTGGCATAATTGGTATCAATGTTCTTGGCACGACAAAAGAATATAGGGAGACCATTTTCATTTCAATAGTCTAATCTATTTGAAAGTTATTAGCAATTTTTTAGAAATTTCATTATAACTCTTGACCACAAGGTGGAAAACTTTTTGAGTACCTTCAGGGCATGGAGCCGAATATTTTTGTAATTATTTTCATAACGAAACAATAATTCGTTAAAAAATACAGCATTTTAAAACATAATTCAAAATGGCCGATGCCTAAAATGACTGACACAGGAAATCTGGATATCATTCGACTCGACATGACCCACTGAATCTAAAGAGACCAATTGTGTGATTTTTGGCCAAACCATTCAGAATTTTTAAGCAAAAATATGCATTTGTCATATCTCCTGAGAAACACTCCAGGTAGTCTCAGGTCATGGTTATTATAACACACACCAAGTTTGGTCTCAATATGCCAAAGCATTGCCGAGATATAGCCTCACATGCACTTTTGCGTGCTTTTGGCCAAATTTTTTCACGTGTCATTCAAGAACGGTTGGACGAATCAATTTGAAATCCATAACTTTTTGTTAGCTTTCTCTGAAGATGATCTGAGTCAATTTTTGTGAAAATTGGACTAACCGTCTAGGACGAGTTCGAAACAGTAGGTTTTTTGACCAACTTTTTTAACTTTTAGTGGTGCTGTTATCAAATCAATTTGGTGCATTATGTGTGACTTGTCAATGACACACACAAAGTTTGTTGTCAATATGCCAAAGCATTGCAGAGATACAGCCTCAAGCGTAATTTTGGCATCATGCCTCAAATTCATCACTGTGTTATGCGAAAACGATTTTCTGTATCAAAATTACTCTGGCATACTTGGTAACTATGTTGTCGGCATAAGCCAGGGAATATTTTGAGACCAGTTTTGTTATAACTTCTCTCAAAATATTTTGGTACCTTCGGGGGATGGTGCTGGTGGCACATTCTGAGTTTCATAATATAACACCAATGCATTTGTTAAGTATAGCATTTTTTTCACAAAACTGTATTGAAGTCAATTGGAATATCATGTTTTGTTCTATTATAGTGCCACCAAGAGGCTTAGTCCCAGCATTTTTTATATGTCCTCAGAGTGAGCCCATACATATGTGTGTCAATTTTGGTGAAAATATCTCAATTCACTTCAGAGTTATAGACATTTATATGAAAAAACATGTAAAAAAATGACTTTCATTTAAATTTTTCTACCCCTTACTATCAATATTTTCACATTTGGGCATTAATGTGTAGCTATCGACCTATGTTTTCAAACTTCTGACGGTGGTTTCATCTCGATCAGACAAGCGGTTTTGAAGATATAGCCAAATGGTTTTTAAGCGCTAAATCACAACGTTACACAAACCGTAAGGCGAAACCTAGCATTTTTCGAAACCTCTCACGCTCCTTCAGGACATTGTGCTGATGACCCATACAATGTTTCGTAAACAATCCGTTGATGCTTTCTTAAAATACAGCATTTTAGCAAAAAATTCTAAATGGCCAACAGTCAAAATGGTCGATATGGTAATGTTTTGGATATCAGTCGACTCGGCATGTTGCCCTGAATCTAACAAGACCAATTTTAAGATTTTTGGAGTTATAAGCAAAAATAAAAACAAATTATATCTCCGGACCAGTAGGTGACACTGTGCCGAATGCAGCACGTAGCCTCAGGTCATGCTTGTTATGACATGTACCAGGTTTGGTCTGAATACGATAAATCGTTGCAGAGATACAGCCTTATGACTGTTTTTGCAAGTGCTATGTAAAATTTGTTCGAGCGTTTATCAAAAACTGTTTGACAAATCATTTTGAATTCCATAACTTTTGGTCAGCACTGCCTGAAGATGACCTGGTTACATTTTCGTGTAAATCGGACAAACTGTCTAGGACGAGTTCAAAAAAGTAGGTTTAAAAAAAAACTGCAAAAAATTCATAATTTTCAACCTTAAAAAATCAGCAAGGTTTTATTTTGGCGGGTTGCCAGAGAGTAAGCTGCTGACTGAAGAGTATCAGTGAATGAAATGTCACAGTTTTACGCTGTGCTTTGAAAACGTTAGCTGGTAGCCTAGCTTTACGCTTTCAGTTTCAGTACAGTTTGTCGATCTACAATGGTAATTGTTAATTAACAGCTGTCAGAACTTATTTATACAGCACAGTTTTATTTTGGACAAGTATGTGGACCTACGGACCACTTATGTGCACCTGAATATATAACAATCCATACAAATCCATGGATTCTGATTGGCTGTCAATGCTTTTATCATTTATCAGCTGGAAAAAATATGTTCTGAAAGTGATTCCAGTGATATCATTGTGGTGTTGTTATCTGTACAGTTGTACTGCAGTATTAACAATGCTCCTAGTCGCTATGTGATTATTCTCGATGATGAACACTCTGTGGTTATAATGATGTCTGCAGTGATCTTTCCTGGTGTGAAGGGCTCTGAGGAGCAGCAGTCACACTGTACACTAGAGCACAGTAAAACACGTACTGAACTAGCACTGTGTCCAGCGGGTTATGATCTGGACCAGGACTTAATGAGGATGAGTTTGCTGAATGATCCCTTCAAACACACACACACACACACACACACACTTGTGTTTCTCCAAATGACAATAAGTGTGTGTTGAGTGGAAGAGATTTGAGATTTGATTCATGTGAAACTTTGTTGAGAGCAGCAGTTTTATGTGTGTGTGTGTGTGTGTGTGTGTGTGTGTGTGTTTGGTGTTACCACTTTTATGTAATCAAACATCTGACAGTTAAAACTCAGCAGCCAATGGACAATGTGAGAAAAACAGCCTTATTAACACAACGAATAGTGAAATAATGATGAAAATACTGAAACAGGAGCGAAGTGTGTGTGTGTGTGTGTGTGTCTCACCTCGTGTGTTTTCAGCTGAACTCTCACTCCTCCATCTCAGAAACCACATGATGCTGTAGCGTTCTCATACCCTACTGCACACACACACACACACACACACACACACACGTCAGTATTAGTGGAACATGTGTGAAATATTCTTTATATATTCTAAATAGATTGATTGACTAATGCACCTCACAATCTCTAAAGCGTGTGTGTGTGTGTGTGTGTGTGTGTGTGTTTGTACTGTATTTGTTTTGACCAAAATTTTACCAATCCGTTACACTTGTAGGGACCAAATGTCCTCACTTCTATTGTGAAATACTTTGACAGCCCACCAATCAGGACATTTGAGTGGTCCTCACTAGTTAAAAAGTCAGAAGGTGTTGTAGATGTAAATCTATGTATGTAAATCGGTAGGTTTAGGGGTAGTGGTTGATTTTGGATAGAAAATATAATTAACCTGATAGAAAATCAATGAACATATATGCAATGTCCTCACTAAGATGTGTGTGTGTGTGTGTGTGTGTGTGTGTGTTACCTGTGGACACTGATAGCAGTCAGTCTACAGTATCTCTCTCTGTTCTTGTGTGTGTGTTTGTCCTCTGGAGCTGCTGATCTTCAGAGTCCTGGTTTTCAGAGTGTCTGCGGAGACAGAAAAGACCTTCATTTTCAGACAGAACTCACACACACATGCACACACACACACACACACACGCACATTCAAATTCACTGAGAACAAAATAATTTACATAAATGTTGTTTTCTCTTTCTGTGAGTTTGTTTTTATCAAAGTTTAGTAGGCGAAAAAGAACAAGCTATCAAACATTTAAGACGTATGTGAAAAGAATCATGTGCAAAAACTGTGACAAAACTCTGACTATATAAGTGCAGTATTAAATATTTGATTATAAACAATGTATTTACAACTCTAATCATCTCTAAATGAAGTCAAATTCAAGTCAATTTTTATGCTCACAAAACGTTGTTTATAATATGCTAATATCTTCGTGCCTTACAGTGGCGTTGTCACTGGACAATTCTGCAATGAATAAAATGAAGCAGCTGAGATTTGCTATATATAATATCTCGCTTTATGTGACTGCACTGCATGTTTGCAGAAAAACTTTACATGAAGAACTGCAGTATAATATAGTTACATTTGCTAAGAATATAAAAGTACATTCACAATGAAATATTAAAAACAGACCTCCAATATAAATGTCACTGTGATCTGGCCAACTTTAAAACCAGCAAGTGATAAGTAATCTTCAAGAGGGAAATGTGTAAATATGATCAAACACAGACTTCATAGCGATCAGTCTAAATATAGACGCAAAGTGACGAGAATCTGTGGAACAAATAGATAGTGTGTGTGTGTGTGTGTGTGTGTGTGTGTGTGTGTGTGTGTGTGCATGCGGTTTGGGTGGTTTATGAGGATACAAATTTGTATAATGACAGAGGAATTGAAATATAAAGGTGGTTTATGAAAACACTACCCATTTCCCTGTAATTCAAAATGCAAAAGGGTTAGGGTTAGGTGTAGGGTTGGTGTAGGGCCATAGAATATACAGTTTCTACATTATAAAAACCATTACGCCTGTAAACCACAAATCCAAGTGCGTGTGTGTGTGTGTGTGTGTATTTGAGAGTGTGAGATCCCAGATAGGTCCTTTAAAGTATCTTGGAGAGGTGAGGTGTCCAAGTCGTAACATTCGCCGGTTTCCCACTGAAGCTAAGCAGGGCTGAGCTGGTCAGTACCTGGATGGGAGACCTCCTGAGAAAACTAGTGCTGCTGGAAGAGGTGCTAGTGAGGGCAGTAGGAGAAGTCGTGGCCCAATGGTTAGAGAGTTTGGCTCCTAACCCTAGAGTTGTGGGTTCAAGTCTCGGGCCGGCAATACCACAACTGAAAAAATAAAAACCGTATGGAGAGGATAGTAAATCAGGGAAACAAAATAACAGGGAGGAAGCAGATGACTATGGCTCAGTTATACTATAGACAGGTGTTGGGTAAAGCCGAGAACACTTTGTTAGATGATTCTCACCCCTTGTATTCTGGGTTTCATCTTCTCCCGTCTGGTAGCCGGTTTAGAACTCCGCTTACTAAAACTAATCGGTTCAAAAATTTGTTTGTCCCCTCAGCTGTAAAACTTTTAAATTCTAGGTCAATTTTTTCATGTATGTGTGTGTGACATTGTTTTATGTGTATGCTTGTTTGCTGCAACCCAATTGCCTTCGGGAAATGAATAAAGATGAACTGAACTGAACTGAACTGACTGAGGTGCCCTTGAGCAAGGCACTGAACCCCCAAACTGCTCCCCGGGCGCCGCAGCATAAATGATGCCCACTGCTCCGGGTGTGTGTTCACAGTGTGTGTGTGTGTGTGTGTGTGTGTGTTCACTGCTGTGTGTGTGTGTGTGTGTGTGTGTGTGTGTTCACTGCTGTGTGTGTGCATTTCGGATGGGTTAAATGCAGAGCACAAATCCTGAGTATGGGTCACCATACTTGGCTGAATGTCATGTCACTTTCTTTTTTTTTACTTTCTAGGGGGCGCTCGCCCTGTGGTCTGTGTGGGTCCTAGCGCCCCAGTGTAGTGATGGGGACACTATACTGTCAACAAGCACCGTCCTTCGGGTGAGACGTTAAACCGTGGTCCTGACTCTCTGTGGTCATTAAAAATCCCAGGATGTCTTTCAAAAAGAGTAGAGGTGTGACCTCGGCATCCTGGCTAAATTCGCCCATTGACCTCTGACCATCATGGCCTCCTAACAATCCCCATATCTGCTGATTGGCTTCATCACTCCGTCTCCTCTCTATCAGTAAGCTGGTGTGTGGTGTTGGGGTATGGGGTTGCATGAGTGTGTGTGGCATGAGCAGCTTACACATCTGGAAAGATGAGCTCCATCAATGCTGAAAGGTATATCCAAGCTCTAGAACAACATATGCTCCAATCCAGATGTCGTCTCTTTCAGGGAAGACCTTGCCTTTTCCAACATCACAATACCAGACCACATACTGCATCAATTACAAAATCATGGCTGTGTAGAAGAAGGATCTGGGTACTGAAATGACCAGCCTGCAGTCCAGATCTTTCACCCATAGAAAACATCTGGTGCATCATAAAGAGGAAGATGTGACAAAGAAGACCTAAGACAGTTGAGCAACTAGAAGCCTGTATTAGACAAGAATGGGACAACATTCCTCTTCCTAAACTTGAGCAGCTTGTCTCCTCAGTCCCCAGAGACTGTTAAAAAAGTAGAGGGAATGCCACACAGTGCTAAACACGGCCTTGCCCCAACTTTTTTAGAGATGTGTTGATGCCATGAAATTTAAAATCAACTAATTTTTCCCTTAAAATTATTTGTCACCTATGTTGTTTTCTGAATAAAATATTGTAATTTGAAACTTCCACATCATTGCCTTTTGTTTTTATTCACAATTTGTACAGTGTCCCCACTTTTTGCAATCAGGTTTGTATTTGTCATGAGACTGGGTTGAACTATACATTTATTTTCGCATAGCTATAAGAAGTGTTAAACAGACGACGTGTGCAGTTGCTGTACTGTATTAAAGTTTTAATCAGGATAAAAACACATGTTAAAACCTAACATAAGCAGTAGCAATTACAAACAACAGCATATCTAAAAGTATGAGACAACAACAAACAAAAAACATAGGCCTACCATTAAAAGCCAAGCTTGCACAGGTTCTGCGCGACCCTCTTCAATAATATCCTCTGCTTCTCAATCAGCCTCAAACTGAGATATTAATGACACCGTTGTTTACAATACAACGAGAGCACATGCTGCTCATGCGGTTTAGCCAATCACAACACACTGGGCTATCTAACCAATCGGAGCCAATCACCTATTTTCTGAGGGAGGGGCTTCATAATAGAAGGAAATGATCAGGGACAGAATTAAGCTAAATTATGTGAAAAAAAATGTTTTCTAAAAAACTTAGCATATACACATGTTAGACTGCACCCCATAAACACAATCAGGCCTAGAAAAAAACAGGCAACCATCCCTTTAATTTTAATGAGCTGAAAAGAATACGTCACACCTCTGTTTATCAATTTGCACTGGCTTCCAATAGCTGCTCGCATAAAATTCAAGGCATTGATGTTTGCCTACAAAACTACCACTGGCTCTGCTCCCATTTACCTAAATTCGTTACTTCAGTCTTATGTGCCTCTAGAAGCTTGTGTTCTGCAAGTGAACGTCGCTTGATTGTTCATCCCAAAGAAGCACAAAGTCACTTTTACAGACTTTTAAATTAAATGTTCCCTTCTGGTGGAATGACCTCCTCAACTCAATCCGAGCAGCTGAGTCCTTAGCCATCTTCAAGAATCGGCTCAAAACACATCTCTTCCATCTTTATTTGACCCTCTAACTCTAGCACTTTTTATTCTAATTCTGTTTTTTTTTTTTTTTTTTTTAAAGAAAACACTCTTTTAGACTGGCACTCTATTCATTGACTGTTTCCTGAAAAAAACACTAGCTTTTCTCATCTATTTTTTTATTATTACATGATTAACAAAAAACAAAAAGGCCTCTAACATTAGTTTGCTCTATTCTTTTTCTATTCTGTTTTCTTTTAATTTATTATATTATCTAAAAAAAACTCCATTGCTTTTTAGTTGATTTTGATTGCTTCTATTGTCACTAGGCATCTGCTAAATGTAATGTAAATGTGTGAGTGAGTGAGAACTTGTGTGCTCATAGTTGCTCTCATTCTGCGCTGAACAGCTGAGGATGCGACGGCTGCACAGAGGTGTGTGTGTGTGTGTGTGTGTTGGCGTCTCTCAGGTGTCTGGAGTGTCGCTCTCCATGCGTCTGGCAGGTATAAACAGGTGTGAATGTGGTAGTGTGGTGGGTGCAGTAGGAGACACTGGTCTGTTCAGCCCTTCACTCTCACATCACTCTCCCCTGAGCACAGACACTTTCTAGTCAAACCTAAAGGTCAAATGTACTAAGATGCACACAGCAGCCAGATTTTAAATAATAATACATAATCAAATAAACCACTAAAATACAATGTAATGCACTTAGGGTAAATGTCTTCCAAATAGAAATGGTTTATTAATGTTATAAATATTTTTATTCTTATAATCTCAGCATATCTTCAAAAAAAGGAGATAAATGTTTTCTATAGGTTTTAAACTGATTGGAAAAACAAGATTCTAAACCAAATCAGGCAATATAAATATATAAATGTAAATATAATTTATTATATACTGCATCTTTAAAAACCAATGAAATAATTAAATAAGCATGTAGAGCTTGAAAGCAATGTAAACATTTAGGATAAATAAATGTAAATAAACATCCTCAAAGTAATACATTTTTTTTATTAGAATAATCTCAAAATCTTTCGTTAGTAGTATTGATTATATATATTTTCTAAAACAACTGACTTCTTCAGTTCCTGTTTAGATAGGTGTACTCTAAAGAGGGATTTCCACACTCTAAACAAACAATGACACTGCAGTACTTTCTACAAGAAAACACCATTTCAGAACTTAACATTACATTCAGTCTTACTTCTTGTTATTATTTGTGAAATTTACTAGAGATTTCTGAGTGAAAACTTTCAGTGAATATAAACCTGTGGTTTTTATGCCTTAATCATGTGTGAGCTCATGCATTTCTCTCACTGAAATAACAAACTAACTCAAATCATGTCAAAAACACACGATCAGTGCTTCACATTCTAGTGCATTTCTACTCAACTCAAACTGAACCTGGATTATCTAAGGAGATTCTGACCAACATCAGCTGCATCTTTAATTGGTTTTGCATATATAACATCAATTGCAATTGTTTTTGTTTTGTAATTCACTTTGGATAAATGTGTCTGGTGAATGCATGAATAACAGCCCACAACACTAACTGAATGTGTTCCAGCTGTGTAATTTTGATGGTGATATTGATTGTGATAGTGATGGTGATGGTGTTTTTGATGGTGATGGTGATAGTGATGGTGATTTTGAAGGTGATAGTGATGGTGATGGTAATTGTGATTTTGATGGTGAATTTGATGGTGACAGTGATAGTGATGGTGATTTTGATGGTGATTGTGATTTTGATGGTGATACTGATAATGATTGTGATGGTGATTTTGATTGAGATGCTGATAGTGATTGTGATTTTTTATGGTGATGGTGATAGTGATGGTGATTGTGATGGTGGTTTTGATGGTGATTGTTATAGTGATTGTGATTTTTTATGGTGATGGTGATAGTGATGGTGGTTTTGATGGTGATTGTTATAGTGATTGTGCCGGTTGGTGTGGTGGTCTGATTTGAGTGAACTTGTCTCAGGTTCGACACGGGATCAGCGAGTGTTAAGCAAGAGGATGATGAGGAAGGAGGCGGTCAGAAATCAGCTTGAGTCAATTACAGCTGGATGAGTGACGAGCTGCTGTAATCTCTAATTCAATCAATTTAAGAGCAGCACCACTCATCTGAGGAGCTATTAGGAGCAGCCTGAGTGTGTGAGACGCTAAAGTGGGTTATTCACTGTGAGTGTGTGTGTGTAGGCAGTGATATGTAGGTTGGACGATCCAGAGTTTGTGGGGTGCAACAGAGACCAGAGGCGGGAGTTCGGCCCATTTGGGTCGGCCCAGTTTCTTAAAGTGGAACTGTGCTCCACTACCTGTGTGTGTGTGTGTGTGTGTGTGTGTGTGTGTGTGTGTGTGTGTGTGTGTGAGGCCAAGTGCTAGTGACGTGCAGGACTCAAGCATGTTCTCTGAGCCAAACATTTCTCTACACAACTCATTAATGTGCAAGTGTTTCAGAGCTGGATTCTTTGAGGCTCTTACAAGCATGAAATGATCTGCTGCTGTGTTCATGAGCGAGTGCTCACATTACTGACTCGCTCAAGATGTAAAGATTTCTGTCACTGCTACCAGCAGATGATCTTAATAATTATATTAGAAATTACATTACTTGCCAAAAGCTTGGAATAACTAACTAAGATTAATATTTTTGAAAGGGTATCTTCTGCTCATCAAGGCGGCATTAATTTCATTTATTTGAAAAAACTTGTTAAAATTACAAATGACCTGCTCCTTGCGTCAGACCAAGGCTCTCATTTCTAGTCTTACTTGATCTTAGTGCTGCGTTCGACACCATAGATCATGACATACTCATAGATCGATTACAAAACTATACAGGTATTCAAGGGCAGGCTCTAAGATGGTTTAGATCCTACCTGTCCGATCGCTACCATTTTGTTTATTTAAATGGGGAGTCATCTCATTTATCATCAGTAAAATATGGAGTGCCACAAGGATCCGTCCTAGGTCCCCTTCTATTTTCAATATACATGTTGCCCCTTGGTAATATTATTAGAAAATACAGAATTAGCTTCCACTGTTATGCTGATGATACTCAGCTATATATCTCAGCGAGACCAGATGAAACTTCCCAATTATCTAAGCTAACAGAGTGTGTTAAAAATGTAAAAGATTGGATGACAAATAATTTTCTCCAATTAAATTCGGATAAGACAGATACTAATTATTGGACCAAAAAACACTACACTACAATCTGCAACTAGACGGATGTACTGTTACTTCCTCTACAGTCAGAAATCTGGGTGTTATATTAGACAGCAATTTGTCTTTTGAAAATCATATTTCCCATGTTACAAAAACTGCATTCTTCCATCTTAGAAACATTGCCAAGCTACGAAACATGTTATCTGTTTCTGATGTAGAAAAGCTAGTTCATGCATTCATGAGCTCTAGACTGGACTATTGTAATGCACTTCTAGGTGGTTGTCCTGCTTCTTCAATAAACAAGCTACAGGTCGTCCAAAATGCAGCAGCTAGAGTCCTTACCAGGTCAAGAAAATATGATCATATTACCCCAATTTTACAGTCTCTGCACTGGCTACCTATTAAGTTCCGTATCAGTTACAAATTATCATTATTTACCTATAAGGCCCTAAATGGTTTAGCTCCTGCGTACCTAACTAGCCTTCTACCACGTTACAATCCATCACGCTCCCTAAGGTCACAAAACACTGGACTTTTGGTCGTTCCTAGGATAGCAAAGTCCACTAAAGGAGGTAGAGCTTTCTCACATCTGGCTCCCAAACTCTGGAATAGCCTTCCTGATAATGTTCGGGGTTCAGACACACTCTCTCTGTTTAAATCTAGATTAAAAACACATCTCTTTCATCATGCATTCAAATAATGCATCTCTTAATTTGTGACTGCAGTTCAGTTGCATCTGATCAAATGTGCATTTTTATTCTTTAGCTTGGGTTAAACTAATTTTACTTTGTTGGAACAGCAGCTATGCCAATGATGTCTCTATGTGTTTCTCTGTTTCTGCTGGATTTCCATCCCGTGGTAACTAGGATTTACACAAGCTCCAGTCTGGATCCAGAACACCTGAGAAGAGATGATGCTGACCCTCAGAGGACCTCAGATGATGCTAACCCTGAATCAACAAACAGAAGTGTGACTGCATCATATAATAATTTGCTTTTAATAATGTTCATCATCTGGCTGACTACGTTTTGTATTAGTTTTTCTGAAAAATCCTGTCAAACGTGCACAAACTGACAGTGACCACTTATAAGCTACAACTAAATATTGTAGAAACATAATTTTCTGTAAAGTTGATTTGTAACAATTTGTATTGTAAAAAGCGCTATAAAAATAAACTTGAATTGAATATCATTTTTTTGTAAGATTATGAATGTCTTTACTGCCAATGATCTATTAATATTACTGTATTTATTGAACTTACCCCAATGTTTTGAAAAGGTTTCCAGAAAAATGTGAACAGCAAACAAGAAACTTTCAAAAGCATCTAATTTTTTTTTAACTTTTGAACGATACTGTAAATATTATGATATATTAAATACATAAATGGCTTGTTTCACATTTTATCATTGTTTATCATGTTCTTACAGAAAATCAAAGATGTTAGATTTAATAATCTAGTAGACTAACAGTGTGCTAAGCTAGCTGTGCGAGTAAAAAACAATGATTCATTTCAAGAGAGATTAGAGTGTGTTTTCTAATCAGGTGCTGGACAGAGCCCACATTAAAAGCCCTTTCCTCAATGGAATCACAGCACAGCCTGAAATAAACACTTGAAAGTGTGTTTTGGATGTTTTCTTTACTAGTCTGAAACACATCTCCACCAGAGCATGAGAAACATCTCTTGCCTTAAAAACTAAACAATCGACCTTAATGAAGATTGTAATTAATTATTTTGATGTGTTGAAATAATGGAAAAACATATACCACCATGATTCACTGACAATATCATTTTTACAAAACTCAGAAGAGAGACAGAGACACATATGTGCTCCGTCATGAATGAATCCTGCAGCATGTGCTGAATGAAACCAGAACAACACACACACACACACACACACACTCACACTCACACACACCGCTGTAAATTTAGAGAATCGTCTAGAACAGAACATTGTGGGGGGGTCTCACTCTCCTACACACACACTCACCGAACAGCCCAAGTCTCGGTCGCGCGCACGTCCTCCGGCGGATCCGGCGTCCCGTTCACATTCACCTCTGCTGAAACGGCTTCACTCCGCATTTAGTCCAATTGTAAAAGAGCAGAAAGAGGCGCGTGTGTCTGCTCATCTGGAGACGCGACGCAGTCCAGACCCATGGATGAAGCGGGTCTCCTCAGGAGAAACAGAAGAGAAGAGCTGCGTCCAAACACTCATCCAGCGCGAGGACTGTCAGACACACACCTATACGACCGCGGAGAGACACGCTGGGGTGATGGAGGCGAAGCGCGCGCGCACACACACAAGGATTACTTTACATGGTCTGATGATACTCTCTAGTAATAAACAGGTTCATTACTCTCTCTCTCACACACACACACACACACACAAGAGCGCTGATGCGTGAATAACAGTGTATATCAGAAATAACGGCAGATCAATGAATGAAACTCAGGGAGAGATAATGGAGTGAGTGGGATTATGAAGGGTGTGTGTGTTAGACTGATGTGTGCAAACACACACAGGTGAGAGACCAGTAGAATGAAGAGAGGGAGAGAGATGAGTGTGTATTATAATGTGTTTGTGATCACACACACACACACACACACACCTGCCTGAGGTAAGACACACGTCTCTCTCTCTCTACGTCACTGCATGTGTGTGTTCATGTGTGTGCTTCACAAACAGAACACACTCTCTCTCTCACACACACACACACACACACACTACAGTGAACACAAATCAACCTACCTACAGTCAAACAACCAAAGGAGGAATAGGAAGAGAAAAGAAGAACACACAGTCCTGTAAAACCTTCGGCGGCTCACAAATCAGAGAAACTACAAATGAGAGAGAGATGAGAAGATGATGGACAGAGCGAGAGGATGAGAGGAGAGCGCGCCTCCCACAATCACGAGGAGGAAGAGGAAGAACAAACTAAACAAAAAACAAACAAAAGGCAAATAGTCCCGGCTGCCTCCGTGCTGCTGCTCTTTTGGAGTGTGTGTGTGTGTGTGTGTGTGTCCCTGTCTCTAACGGCTCGCGAAAACACCTGCTCCCAGCACACACACTCACACTGGCGCTCACATGCTGCTGTCTGGACTCACTGCATCTGTATGACTGCGCCACACACACACACACACACACACACACACACGAGTGCTGCTGCCGGTAAGAGAGTCTCTGCCTCTCTCTCTCTCTCTCTCTCTCTCTCTCTCTGTCTGTCTCTCTCTCTGTCTCTCTCTCTTTCTCTCTCTCTCTCTCTCTGTCTCTCTCTCTCTCTCTCTCTGTCTGTCTCTCTCTCTGTCTCTCTCTCTTTCTCTCTCTCTCTCTCTCTGTCTCTCTCTCTCTCTCTCTTCAGACAGTGCTGTTGTGTCTCCCTCTGCTGGCGGACAAGAGTAATGGCACACTGCTCTACGGACTTTTACGGCTTTTGAACTGTTTGACCTGTTCTCAGTGGGTGCATCACTGAGTGGGGAGAACCTGTTTAATGTTTTGATCGGAACAGAAGAGCGGTGTTTTGACCCACGACTACGCTGCCTCACCGTCACCCAGTTGCCCTGCTGCAGGGGCTCTGCTGGAACCGGACAATGTACAGGAATCCCTGAGCTAGACGCATCCAAAGCCATATCTAGAGCCCTAACATTCTTACTGTCCTCAATTAAAGTTTGGATGCGTGTCTCTAATTCTGAAATCTTCTCTGTCAGCCTAACTGTTTCCCTGCATTTATCACATGTGAATCCCTCATCAGCGACAGAGATAGATAAACTGTACATGTGGCAAGAGGTGCAAATAACAATTGTAGGAGAAGCCATTACTCACCGTGCTTGATGAAATATTCTTACTGCGGTTGTTTGATGAACTTGTGAAAAACTGGAGCGAGAGAGAAAAGAAACAGAACAAGAGAAATGGAAATGATAGGTGCAAAGTGATAGTAAGATTTTTGTCTGGACCGAATTTTAGAGAGGGCCGAGTTCAAAATGAAGCACACTTTCCAGCACTTTCACGTTCACTGTTCCCCAGTGGTGGTGAGATCTACATCTTCAAGAAACATGAAGAAACGACTCTTCTGTGAGCTCTTGATTAGGGATGGGTACCGAAACCCGGTATTAAAATGGCCCCGGGGCTAAATTATGAAAGACCGTAGTATCAGTAAGATCTGACGGTACCGGTTCTGCTTTCGGTACTGGAGGGGAAAACATTAATGTACTATGTATTTTTGCTTAATAATGTTATCGTGCACATTTTACCTCACCAAACATTTCTAATGTGCGATCATATTAAGACGTTTGTCTGTGAGATCTGCGAGATCGCTCATGCGCGCCGCGGAGGCTGTCTGTCAGTCACACAAACACACACACACACACACACACCACAACGAGCACAGCGCACAAACAGACATAATAGTATGAAAACTCCCGCTTAATTATAAAGCGGGAGTTTTATAAAGAGATTTGCTTAATAATGTTATCGTGCACATTTTATCTTACCAAACATTTCTAATTTGCGATATTATTAAGACATTTAAATGTAGGCTTTGGGGGAAAAAATCAGAAAGCGGCGCCTAGCGTTTTCCACGTGTTTTTAGACGCGATATGTGAACGGCCCCTTACAGTACGAAAACTCCTGCTTAATACAAAGAGTGATGGCGGAGACAGCAAAACGTTCCAAAGTGTGGTTATACTTCACTAGAGTTGATACAGACAACGCTGGTTCTCATAAGTGTAACAAAATTTTTGCAAGTAAGGGCGGAAACACAAGCAATCTGTCCAAGCATCTTTCAAAAGTGCATTATGTGCAGACAGAGAAATGCAAAGTTTTCGACTGCCTAACACAACACAGAGTAACACGACACAAAGTTCTGAAAAGAATACCGTTAAAGTACCGGACCGTTAAGCAGTTTCGGTAAGAGTAGTAATACCGTTTAAACCTTAACGATACCCATCCCTACTCTTGATCCACTCTCTGCTCTCTGAAACACTTCATCTGCAGCCACTGGTTTAAAATAATAAAATAACAGCATGAAGTAACTAAATAAAACCCTAGCCTTAAAATAAAACACATGCAATAAATTCTCATTTACAATATAATAAAATATAATTTACAACTTACAATTACAATAATATAATATTATTAATAAACAATAAATATAAATTATGCACCCAAAGTATTGCATTTCAATGTTGTTGTAATTGTACTTTTACACAGCAGCTTTACACTGAAAACACATGACCATGTCATCACATTAACAAAGACTCATTCACTGGACATTGATGTGAGTGAGAGATATACAAATCATATCAACACAAAGAAAGGCCTTTGTGTAACACTAACACATTCTCTGATATTTACATGAAATTCCTCTGAAGCTGGAGGATGGAGAAATCTAATACATTGTCTTTAACCTTGCCTTATAAACAGAGGCATTGTTGTGTAAGAATAGAAGAGTGTGCTGTTAAACTATTGGTATACAATTAGAAGCACACAGTTCCCTAGAATATCATTATATGCCTAAATGTTAAGATAAGTATTCATAGAACTTACTAAAGTAGTTAAAACCTGTTCATTAGAAGGGGTGTCCCAAAATTTTGTCAATACAGTATACAAGCACAACCTAGCTCTTCAAAACCTATGCCTGCAATTTAATAATATTATTACTTCTGCTGTTGCGATTGACCATTAGCTATCATTAACACAATTCATTCAGAACCTTTTCAATGGACACAGAGTTTCAACACCACACTGTTCTCTGATATGGCATGAGTTTGACTACTTTATCAGTTTTATTAATAGAAATGCTTCACTGGGGCAAAAAAAGATCCTAAAATAATTAAAAGCAGCATTTCCAGCAGTATCCAACATTTCTCAATCATGATCTTCCTCGGCTAAATGTGACTATTAATCTAACAGCTGTATTCCTTCCACAGACAGCATACAATGTTAAAAATGTCCTACATTATAAACCTTTAGCTTAATACACGGTAGATAACTGTGACCCTGCCTGTGGAAACCCAGCTATAGTATTTATTAAATAGTGTAATCAGAAGGTGAATTTGTAGGTTTTCTATAGCAAAACTAAAATGTGCCCCCCGTTGAACTCGAAGAAATCTCTAAATTGAGGGTTTACCATCTGATCTCACTGACTCTGGGCTACAGAGGACGGGACAAAACCATACAGTGAATGGGAGGAGATCATTTAACCACAGATGCACAAATAAGCCGTAGTTTAGTTTTATTTGTAACTCTTTGGGAGATACATTCATAATTTCTATTACATTACTACTACTAGATTGATTGAAGAATGACTAAAAACTGGAAAAACAGCAGAAGAACTGAGCTCAGCTCCACGGCTGCCATTCGTGGCACCATCTAGATTGAAAAAAAAAAATAGTATGAAAATTAATTAGAGTTATAAGCATTCAAGTCAAGTCAAGTCACCTTTATTTATATAGCGCTTTAAACAAAATACATTGCGTCAAAGCAACTGAACAACATTAATTTGGAAAACAGTGTGTCAATAATGCAAAATGATAGTTAAAGGCAGTTCATCATTGAATTCAGTGATGTCATCTCTGTTCAGTGTCTGTGCATTTATTTGCAATCAAGTCAACGATATCGCTGTAGATGAAGTGACCCCAACTAAGCAAGCCAGAGGAGACAGCGGTAAGGAACCGAAACTCCATCGGTGACAGAATGGAGAAAAAAACCTTGGGAGAAACCAGGCTCAGTTGGGGGTCAGTTCTCCTCTGACCAGACGAAACCAGTAGTTCAATTCCAGACTGCAGCAAAGTCAGATTGTGCAGAAGAATCATCTGTTTCCTGTGGTCTTGTCCTGGTGCTCCTCTGAGACAAGGTCTTTACAGGGGATCTGTATCTGGGGCTCTAGTTGTCCTGGTCTCCGCTGTCTTTCAGGGCAGTAGAGGTCCTTTCTAGGTGCTGATCCACCATCTGGTCTGGATACGTACTGGATCCGGGTGACTGCAGTGACCCTCTGATCTGGACACAGACTGGATCTGGTGGCTACGGTGACCTCGGAATAAGACAGAAACAGACAAATATTAGCGTAGATGCCATTCTTCTAATGATGTAGCAAGTACATCGGGTGTTATGTGAAGTGTTTCCGGTTCTGGTTTACCTAATTAATGCAGCCTAAAAATCCTTTAACGGATTTGGATATTAAAAGCATATTGGTATGTTGAGATGTGTAAACTGGTGTGTAAACCAGGTTAAAGAGATGGGTCTTTAATCTAGATTTAATGGTAAATGGACTGCATTTATATAGCGCTTTCAACAGACCACATGGCCATCCAAAGCGCTTTACAATTTGCCTCACATTCACCCATTCACACACACATTCACACACCGACTGCGGTGTCTGCCATTCAAGGCTCCATCTAGCTCATCAGGAGCAGCTGGGGTTAAGTGTCTTGCTCAAGGACACCTCAACACTTGGTCAGGTGAAGCCGGGGATTGAACCACCAACCTTCCAGTTTGTAGACAACCTACATGAACCACTGAGCCACTGCTGCAAGAGTGTGTCTGCCCCAGAACAGTGTTAGGTAGGTTATTACAGAGTTTTGGCACCAAATAGGAAAAGGATCTGCCGCCCGCAGTTGATTTTGATATTCTAGGTATTATCAAATTGCCTGAGTTTTGAGAACGTAACGGACGTAGGGCATTATAATGTAAAAGGAGCTCATTCAAATACTGAGGTGCTAAACCATTCAGGGCTTTATAAGTAATAAGCAATATTTTAAAATCTATACGATGTTTGATAGGGAGCCAGTGCAGTGTGGACAGGACCGGGCTAATATGGTCATACTTCCTGGTTCTAGTAAGAACTCTTGCTGCTGCATTTTGGACTAGCTGTAGTTTGTTTACTAAGCGTGCAGAACAACCACCCAATAAAGCATTACAATAGTCTAACCTTGAGCTCATAAATGCATGGATTAAGATTTCTGCATTTGACATTGAGAGCATAGGCCGTAATTTAGATATATTTTTGAGATGAAAAAATGCAGTTTTACAAATGCTAGAAACGTGGCTTTCTAAGGAAAGATTGCGATCAAATAGCACACCTAGGTTCCTAACTAATGACGAAGAATTGACAGAGCAACCATCAAGACAGTGTTCTAGGTTATTACAAGCGGAGTTTTTAGGTCCTATAATTAACACCTCTGTTTTTTCTCTTCATCCAGTTTTTTATATCGACTATGCATTCCATTAGTTTTTCAAATTGGTGTGTTTCACCGGGCCGTGAAGAAATATAGAGCTGAGTATCATCAGCATAACAGTGAAAGCTAACACCATGTTTCCTGATGATATCTCCCAAGGGTAACATATAAAGCGTGAAGAGCAGCGGCCCTAGTACTGAGCCTTGAGGTACTCCATACTGCACTTGTGATCGATATGATACATCTTCATTCACTGCTACGAACTGATGGCGGTCATATAAGTACGATTTAAACCTATTCTAATACACTTCCACTGATGCCAACAAAGTGTTCAAGTCTATGCAAAAGAATGCTGTGGTCAATTGTGTCAAACGCAGCACTAAGATCAATGTTACGTGCTTTGGTTGTTCCCTCCCTTTGTTATTAGATGCATTTCTCTCCTTGTTGTGGGTTTCTTCCCTTTTCCAAGATAAAAGAGGAGGAGCTTGGAGTGTTTGTTGGCTGGGCCAGTTTGTTTGAAGCTGCTGAATTAGTGGTGGTTCGCTTGTTGTGTTTGACAAAACATCTTTTCTGACAGACTTCACCAGCCTGGAGATAAAGGAAAGGGAAGTATGTAACGTGACTTACAGTACATTGAGCAAACACTTAGAATTACCCTTTGTTAAACACACTAGGGAAGGAGCCTGTGCAACCTTGTGTAAGTTAGAGTTAGTTACCGAAACTTTAGGTATGGCGTGTTGAACGCCGAAGACTTTATTCATGGTCATGGCCTAATGGTTAGAGAGTCGGACTCGCAATCGAAAGGTTGTGAGTTCGAGTCTTGGGCCGGCAGGAATTGTGGGTTGGGGGAGTGCATGTACAGTTCTCTCTCCACCCTCAGTACCACGACTTAGGTGCCCTTGAGCAAGGCATCGAACCCCCAACTGCTCCCCGGGCGCCGCAGCATAAATGGCTGCCCACTCCTCTGTGTGTGTGTGTGTGTGTGTGTGTGTGTGTGTGTGTGTGTGTGTTCGCACTTCAGATGGGTTAAATGCAGAGCACAAATTCTGAGAATGGGTCACCATACTGAATGTCACGTCACTCACTCACCTCAGAAGAGGCTCTATGACTTCTGGAAGCACCACTTTTATGAGCTTAGATGGTATAGGGTCTAACATACATGTTGTTGGTTTAGATGATTTAACAAGTTTATACAATTCTTCCTCTCCTATAGTAGAGAATGAGTGGAACTGTTCCTCAGGGGGTCTATAGTGTATGATTTTCTGTAGGATATGTTACTTTCCCGCCAAGCAATACGAAATACCTTAAGCATAAAGAAGCAACTGTATTTAAAGTGCTAGAAAAGAGAGAGTCCATAGTTTCTGTTACATCATCAAGTTGTTCTGAGGTTTTGGATATGCTAAGGAATTCGGATACATCAGGAAGATTACTTAAAAAGCAGTCTTTTGTGGTAGAAGTGATGGTTCTTCGATACTTGTAACAAGAAATAGAATTTACAATTTTGGCTATATGAAGTTTAAACAGAACTAAATAATGATCTGAGATATCATCACTTGGCTGAATAATTTCAACACTATCAACATCAATTCCATGTGACAGTATTAAATCTAGAGTATGATTTCGACAATGAGTAGGTCCTGAAACATGTTGTCTAACACCAATAGAGTTCAGAATGTCTATAAATGCTGATCCCAATGCATCTTTTTCATTATCGACATGGATATTAAAATTACCAACTATTAAAACTTTATCTGCAGCCAGAACTAACTCGGATGTAAAATCACCAAACTCTTTAATAAAGTCTGTATGGTGCCCTGGTGGCCTGTATACAGTAGCCAGTACAAACATAACAGGGGATTTATCATTAACATTGGTTTCTCTGGATAATGTTATATGAAGCACCATTACTTCAAACGAGTTATACTTGAAGCCTGCCCTCTGAGAAATCCTGAAAACGTTGTTATAAATTGAAGCAACACCTCCCCCTTTGCCTTTTAGACGCGGCTCGTGTTTATAACAATAATCTTGGGGGGTGGACTCATTTAAAATAATGTAATCATCAGGTTTTAGCCAGGTTTCTGTCAAACAGAGCACATCTATATTATGATCAGTTATCATATTATTTACAAAAAGATCTGATATTCAATAAGCCAATCTTTATCATTTGTTTATCCATATTGCATTTGTTTTTTATTTGTTGAACCTCAATTAAATTGTTAACCTTAACTTGGTTTGGACGTTTTTTGTATTTTCTAGTTCGGGGAACAGACACAGTCCCTATAGTGTGATATCTAGGTGAAAGAGTCTCTATGTGCTGAGAATTAACTGACCTCTGTGACGGGAGGCAGCTAGCAGACGGTCGGTTTAGCCAGTCTGTCTGCTTCCTGACCTGGGCCCCAGTTAGTCAAGTGTAAACACTAAGACTATTTGCCATATTTCTAGAGAGAAGAGTGGCGCCACCCCAGGAGGGATGAAGACCATCTCTTTTAAACAGGTCAGGTCTGCCCCAAAAGCTCGTCCAATTGTCTATATAACCTATGTTATTCTGTGGGCACCACTTAGACATCCAGCCATTGAGTGATGACAATCTGCTATGCATCTCATCACCACGGTAAGCAGGGAGGGGACCAGAGCATATTACAGTGTCTGACATCGTGCTTGCAAGTTCACACACCTCTTTAATGTTATTTTTAGTGATCTCCGACTGGCGAAGTCGAACATCATTAGCGCCGGCATGAATAACAATCTTACTGTATTTACGTTTAGCATTAGCCAGCACTTTTAAATTTGCCAAGATGTCAGGCGCTCTGGCTCCCGGTAAACATTTGACTATGGTGGCTGGTGTCTCTATATTCACGTTCCGTACAATAGAGTCGCCAATAACTAGAGCACTTTCATCAGGTTTCTCAGTGGGTGCATCACTGAGTGGGGAGAACCTGTTTAATGTTTTGATCGGAACAGAAGAGCGGTGTTTTGACCCACGACTACGCTGCCTCACCGTCACCCAGTTGCCCTGCTGCAGGGGCTCTGCTGGAACCGGACAATGTACAGGAATCCCTGAGCTAGACGCATCCAAAGCCGTATCTAGAGCCCTAACATTCTTACTGTCCTCAATTAAAGTTTGGATGCATGTCTCTAATTCTGAAATCTTCTCTGTCAGCCTAACTATTTCCCTGCATTTATCACATGTGAATCCCTCATCAGCGACAGAGATAGATAAACTGTACATGTGGCAAGAGGTGCAAATAACAATTGTAGGAGAAGCCATTACTCACCGTGCTTGATGAAATATTCTTACTGCGGTTGTTTGATGAACTTGTGAAAAACTGCAGCGTGAGAGAGGAGAGGAGAGGAGAGGAGAAAAGAAAACAGTGATAGGTTCGAATGAAAACACTAATTACAAGCTAACGAGTGCTAACACAATGCAGGTGTACTGCAATCACGGATATAAAATAAAAGTGAACGATCAAAATTAATCTGATAATTTTAGAAATATGGTGTGAATTAAGTTATATTTTATCACTTTAAAAAACACAGAGTGATAGTAAGATAAAGATTCTAGAGAAGAAAAAAAACAGCTACACGGAGCTAAGATTAGCTACAGCAGGCCAACAGGAAGTAGAGAAAACACTGTCCAACAGCGACACCCGCAGTCAGGGAGCCGGTGCTCAGTGAGTGAGTGAGTGAGTACGATTAAGGAAGTTTAGATGTTTCTAGGCTGGGTTGTGATGCATTAGTCACCTACACTGGCCACGCCCCTACAGTCACTGCTCATTTGCATAATCATGAGCTCTGCTCAACATTACGGACAGAACTAACATCATGTAAAATCAATGACATGCTGTCGGTGCAAATCATCATCAGCGTGAAAGGCAAAGAGTTTCCGTTTGAGATCCAATTAAGCACTCTCACAACAAAACTGTGTGTGTCACTTTATTATAGATCTACACAACACAAATATCACAAAGCTGTTTAAAGGTTAAGATTTGAAGGTATTCAGGTTAAGAAAGTTTAAATATTTGTATTTGTAAACAGACATCATTGTTTGCAGTGCAAGCACACACTCAAGGCTCAGAGTTGGTGCAGATGAAGTTGAGTCTGAGCGTCGCAGGAAGGCTGACCCAGCGCTGGTCCCCAGATGACCGAATGGCTCCGACTCTCTGCTCGCTGCAGTCCTGTGGTCCAGTGCCATTCCCCGCGGCCCAGTTCTGATAGCAGACCACCTCACCGCGCAGCCACAGCCACATGTTCATGCTGCAGTAGTGATGCAGACCCATCCACACGGCCGCTGTGGAGGCTCTTCTCGCTGCGCTCATCACCCGCTGCTCGATCTGAGGGCTGGGCACAGACACCAGGTCCACATAGTTCTGTCTGCAGTACACCATTGCTTCACTCCAGCTCAGATTCTGCTTGATGAGTATGAACTGATCTGGAAGAGACATTTTAGATTTGAGTTGATGATGCTTTCTCCTTCACAAACACAAGTCCAAGCATCGACTCACCTTCGTGACAGACAAAGGTGAATTTTGAATAGCACGGCCAGTCCTCCCACTGTCCCCTTCTCCCTCCACTCATCACAAGCACTGTGGCGCCTTCATTGCCATGGGGTTCAGTGTATGCCCAGTATCTAAACGAGGAGTTACTCTTATCAGACCATTCCCATGAGTCTCTGAACAGACCGATCCAGACAGCAGTGACTCCTGACGTGTTCATGAGCTGTTGAATCTGCTGGTTCTCACTCGAGTTCCTCACGCTGCTCAGATCTGTGTGATTCGCTCGGCAGAAGCTCTGAGCATTTCTCCAGTTCAGCAACTGTTGCACAAGGATGAATCCTTTACTGCTGTCTGCATGTGAAGAGAAAATCAACACCACTGCATCAATAGAAATGTTCATTTTCAGCCTTTGGATGAAAGGTACTATGCTAGTTTGTCTTTTTGGCAAACCGACTAAACTGAAGTGATTTAAATCAATGCAGCAGATTTACAGGTGCTTCTCAAATTAGAATGTCAAGGAAAAGTTAATTTATTTCAGTAATTCAACTCAAATTGTGAAACTCATGTATTATATAAATTCAGTGCACTCAGACTGAAGTAGTTTAAGTCTTTGGTTCTTTTAATTGTGATGATTTTGGCTCGGATTTAACAAAAACCCAACAATTTATGATCTCAACAAATCAGAATATGGTGACATGCCAATCGGCTAATCAACTCAAAACACCTGCAAAGGTTTCCTGAGTCTTCAAAATGGTCTCTCAGTTTGGTTCACTAGGCTCCACAATCATGGAGAAGACTGCTGATCTGACACTTGCCCAGAAGACAATCATTGTCACCCTTCACAAGGAGAGTAAGCCACAAACATTCATTGCCAAAGAAGCTGCTGTTCACAGAGTGCTGTATCCAAGCATGTTAACAGAAAGTTGACTGGAAGGAAAAAGTGTGGAAGAAAGTATCTCCTCATCCACCACCAGTGTGCAGCATCCACCTGATGATGCTCCAGGACGCCCACCACACACACACACACACACACACACACCAGCTTACTGGTGGAGCAGAGACAGAGTGATGAAGCCAATCAGCAGATATGGGGATTGTTACAAGTCATGAACTTAGAAATCTAAATTCTCTTGATATTTTGGCATATAAGTGGTCACTGTACTATAAAAACATCCTTTATGTGTCAGAAATCAAAACTTTCTTGGTAGCCTAAAAACAGCTTATACTTAAGCCAAAACGTCAGACTGTGAAAGTGCCACTCTAGGATGTAATAGTGTAACTAAACTAAGATCAATGCCTACTTCCACATCACTGCCTTTGTCTGTTGTTTCAGATCATTTGTTTTGTACTGAGTATTTATGCATTTTTAACCTAAATCACAGCAGTGTTAATGTGTGAAGGATGTAGGCTGTCAAACACAAACATGAGTCGACAATCCACCACACCTATTCAATATGCTTCAAAGTCCCTGTCCGAGACGTCCTCATATCTTTCCCCATATGGTGTAGCTCAGTCACAATAATGGGACTATTCTTAGTTAGCTAAATTACTGATTACAAACAAATATTTGCACTGCACTGATCATTTTCTTATATAAAATTCATGGAATTCATTTAATTCATTCAATGCTACCTGTCAGGAAAAGTGGATTGTTACAGTGCTGAAAAAGTTTTCCAAATCGTTTCTGTTGTGTGTGATTGACTCACCACTGTAGCAGACGAAAAACCTTTGGCTATTACAGCTGTCATTACTCCACAGTCCGTCCCGACTCATATAAGCACAGTAATTCACACCATTGGTCGTCTGATTCGATGCCCAGTTGCGATACAGTGAATCATGAGCAGTGTAAAGCACAGGGTCTCCCAGAGACCACCTCCATTCACTCCTGAGGGTCTCCATCAGCCCGATCCAGACGGCATAATCAGCAGATTCGTTCACCCTCTTCAGCAGCTCGGTCACGTCTGCGCTGTTGTCAATGGAGGCCAGATCAGTGTAGTTCTCACGGCAGTATCTCTGAGCATCAGTGCAGTTCATCTTCATCTGAACAAACTCATACTGACGGGGAGCTGATGAGCTGAAGACCGCTGTGGAGGGCAAGGTTTCATACACTCGTCAGTGGTCTCAAACTTAGATCCTGGAGGCCCACAGTCCTGCAGAGTTTAGCTCCAACATCTCCCTCTAGCTCCCTCGATGCACTTGTTCAGATGTGTTTAGTTAGTGTTGGAGCTGAACTCTGCAGCGCTGTGGCCTTCCAGGAACTTATGCTGCATTCAAGTCCTCCTGTCAAACCTGGATTTAATTCTGATGTCTGGTGCATTCGAGTCACTTTGGTGACTTTGTACCATATCTGCATACAATTTATAACTGTCCTTCTAAGACATGATGAAGAAAATGATAGCGCAATCTTTATATTTTTCTTTATTGATGGGCGATTGTTCAGTAACTCTTTTCTGACTGTCCTCGACCGGTGAAGTACTCATGATGGAATAGAGAGAGAGTAGTTCTAAATTCACTCTCAGGACTGGAGAATATTTGAGTGAGTGAAGCATCTTTTAGATGTAAATATATAACTACAAACAATTAAATAATATTATAACACATTTTCCATCAATATAGATGCTGCATTCCCTGCATGTTTTCTCAGTGAACATCCTCCAAACTCAGGGTTTACAGAAGGGTTCCCCACTCGTAATTACGACTTTGCTCTTAAATACGATCTATCTGACAAGACTTAAACACACCATGAGTTTGAGACCACTGCATTAAGGATGCGTTCAACTGATCAAAAGTGACAATAAAGACATTTATAATGTTACAAAAGATTTCTATTTCAAATAAAAGCTGTTCTTCTGAACTTTCTATTCATCTGTGAATCCTGAGAAATAAAATGTATCACAGTTTCCACAGAAATATTGAGCAGCACAACTGTGTTCAACATTGATAATAATCTTCATGTTTCTTGAGCAGTAAATGATCATATTTTCATGATTTCTGAAGATCATGTGACACTGAAGACTGGAGGAATGATGCTGAAAATACAGCGGAGCATCACAGAAATACATTACACTTTAACACAGATTCACACAGAAAACTGATGTTTTCATGTTAATAATATTTTACATTTTATACTTGTATTTTTATCAAATGAATGCAGAAACAGCCCCAGAACTTGTTTGTAAGGGCACACATGTGTACCTGTGAGCAGAAGCGAGACGAACACTGTGTCCAGGTCCATTCCTGATGAGATTGTGTGGTCTGATGCTCTATCTATCTCTGTTTGATGCTGGGAAGAATTTGTATATTCTCTAGTTTTATTTGCATTTTAATAAACAAACAAACAATGCATTTGTTTGTAATAAGAATAATTTCTGCCAGCAAGAGGAAGTGTATTTGTTATCTGCATTGGTAGGGATGTGTAGAATTGTTCTGTAATAACACAATAACATAGCCTATTTAAATAACTTTGGATGCAACTCTTGTTGGGTGCAGCTTGCAGGGTTGCCAAATTTGCAATTTATCTATTTTTTCTTTTTTGCACGGAATTGGGTTGATTTTAAACTGTTGAGGCGGGTTGATTTTCTCCCTGGTGTTAAGGTTTGAAATATTGTATAAATTACATTTGACCGAAATGCTTGTGTTGAAACATTTTGCATTCTACCGATGATACAACTGTGTTAGATGTAAAGTTTTGTGAAGGCTATTTTGGGGGCTAATTTAATCACCCTCAAAACAACTACTACACCCGCAAGTGTGGTCACCCTATAAACCGCAGGGTCTGTCCCAGATAGACTATGGGTGTAACCCTGGTGTAAAATAGATACTACATAAGATCCCATACGAAAGGAAAATATATTTACCAATATATTTCTTAAAATATATTGTCGCTCTCTATGGTAAGAATCATCATTATTATTAAAGATATTTATATTATATAAAGATATCACTTACTCTAATGAACCCTGACATGAAAATAGTTTGTGGTGCACAGATCCTCATTCAGACAATTAGCGAAATAAATCAACTTTTTGATGATTTTCTAATTATATGACCAGCACCTGTATATCTTTTAGACATTAACACATATCTATAGAGAGTGAAATTCTCAGAGGATTTAATCTGTGTGAAACAGACACATGTCTGCGTTAAAAACACAGTTAGCGTGCAGGAGGGAATCAATCGTTTCTGGTTCGGAGTGAAAGCACCGTTCATGATCACTTACACCTCACACATCTGGAGACAGCTGGAGTCATCTCAAGCAGATATATCCTGAGAAATACCTCAGGTTATAATAAACACAGAACACTTCAGAAACACTGGGTGAAATCTGCTGCTTAGTCTGGTCCCATACAAACCTAAAACTGTTATTTCAACCGTACAGTTTACTTCCTGAGATGTCACAGTTACAAAAAACGATGGTCTCAATAACACAAGCTTTACTGGTATGACTTGAGCAGAGCAGAACTTCAAACCATGAAACAGAAGATTAACTGGTGCTCATCTCAATTATATCTCTCTGACTTCTTAAACATCCAGTGAGCACACTAATATTCACCATATTTTATTAAATTAAATGCCAAGATGAAACAGTAGAGAGTGTGATCTGATATCAGGTTGAGGTACTTTTCTATATTTAAAATTGTTCGATGTTTGTCCATGTGTTCGTCCACTCTCTGAATCATTTATCAACTGCTCTCCAGAAAACATCCTGCGACTGGAGAGATTTCTGTTTCTGTGTATTAGACGATGAAATGATGAGCTAGGGTTAGTTCTACAGAGCGGAGGACACGCTTGAGCTCACGACCAAACCATTCAGTTCAGTGTTTAGATGAACCCCGACCGAAACATTGAAGAGAACCGACTCCAAACAGACATTTACTTCTGAATCCTACAGCGCTTGCTCTCATTTTAAATTATTTGTCAGCAAAACTGAAACATGTTGTTGACAACACAAAGAACTGAACGACAAGATACTTAATTAAACGCATTTACTACTGAAAACATGCATGATTGAATAGATTATGTGACTAAATAAGAGTGGATTACAGAACGAACGACTCAAATGAACCGGTTCTATTTGAACCAAACTCACACAACTGATCACACAAATGACAACGTGTAGTTTAATCTCCTGCACTTAACGTTTCAGAAGTCTTTCATAAACATTCATTAAGGAAAGACCATTTTTGTTGTTTTGTTTTGTGTTGTGTTGTTTTTAAATGTAGGCCTATAGTCTGTGCCAGTTGGGTTGTATTTATGCTTCCTCTAAAACTTGAGCAAATCTTTTAAATGTTTTTTTTTTTTTAAAGATCTCATCATTTAGGAGTGTAATTACAATAATTCTCTTTCATCTGATCACTGAGGGGTTTATTGTCGACTGGCCAAGAGTTTAAAGGATTTCTTGAGGGGTTATAATATGTGTTTTAGAGACATGTCTTAAACCTGACTGAAGGATATGTGTGTATAAGAAGGGCCAGAGAAAGGGGTAATGGGGAGGGTGTGCGACTGTTGTTAGGTATTTCATATAGAGAAATAGAAAAGAGAAAGACCTGAAGTATGTAGTTTGGTTAGGGGATGGTGGGATAGTCATCGTGAATGATTATAATCCATGTCAGAGATAAAACTGGAGGCATTAAAGGGGTTATATAGAAGGATTATTTGGTGTGATGACTTTAATGCTCATAGCACAGAGGAAAAGACTGATAGGAATGGTTTGAAAGAGGAAGATTTGATGGATACTGATGGATTTCTTTATTCAGAGACACAAAAAGAGCCTTGTATTGAGGTGGTTAATCACATGAAAAACAACATAAATAATAATAATAATATGTGTCACAAACAGCAGCTTTTTATGTAACGTCAGATTGTTTTCCGTGAAATTAGATAAAGATATTGTATTTATTCCACTGTATGTGGTTATGGGAAATTAAAAATTTGGTTAGGTGGAAACTGTATACAGACAGCTCTTATTCCTCCCTTCAGCTGGAATTGAATAACTTTTGCATAGATCATGATAGAAACAAATGTCTGATATGTGATGGGAAGAGGAGTAGCCTAGAACAAGTTTCGGTAAAGTGCGGACTCTTTCGATATTAGTTTGATATTAGTCATAGATGTGCCCGACTCGATCTGTGTGTGACTGCTTCGGTCTCCGTGCTCGACTCGATCTGTGTGTGACTGCTTCGGTCTCCGTGCTCGACTCGATCTGTGTGTGACTGCTTCGGTCTCCGTGCTCGACTCGATCTGTGTGTGACTGCTTCGGTCTCTGTGCTCGACTCGATCTGTGTGTGACTGCTTCGGTCTCTGTGCTCGACTCGATCTGTGTGTGACTGCTTCGGTCTCTGTGCTCGACTCGATCTGTGTGTGACTGCTTCGGTCTCCGTGCTCGACTCGATCTGTGTGTGACTGCTTCGGTCTCTGTGCTCGACTCGATCTGTGTGTGACTGCTTCGGTCTCTGTGCTCGACTCGATCTGTGTGTGACTGCTTCGGTCTCCGTGCTCGACTCGATCTGTGTGTGACTGCTTCGGTCTCTGTGCTCGACTCGTGCTGTCTGTCGTGATGGCGGCCGTGACCTCTCCTCTGCGCGCGTGTCGCGGGATCCTGAAGGAGATCCGGATCGCTAAAGGCTCCGGTTACAGAAACACTCTGGTTTATAAACATGTGCTGGAGCAGTTCAGGAGGAACCAGGTAATGTGAAGGTTACACCTCACGAGCGCGATCCCATCAGGCACCGCTCTGCCCGTGTTTACTAATACGTGTGCTTCGTGTAGCGGACTCATGTTTAACGTGTAGTTTATCTGTAACGTTCCTCGTGGCTTGATCGTAAGAGAATACTGTTTATTCTCCGTGTTTAGGTGCAGAAGTTAAGCTCGATTTACTGGAGCTCGGTCTTCCTCATAAGAACAGTCACCTGACTGATCTGTGTGTGTGTGTGTGTGTGTGTGTGTGTGTGTGTGTGTTTCAGGTGACCGGCGCTCAGTTCTGCCGGGCGCGGATGGACGCTCTTCACGCGGCGCGCACGTATCTCTGTCTGCTGACGTCCACGCGCCTGCACCTGCGCCTGCACGAGCGCTACCACGCGCACGGCGGTGACCGCGCACTCGAGCAGGTGGCGGGACTCGTGGGGCTCCGGCTCCCGACACAACCGGGCGGCAAAGGCTGGGAGACCTGAAGACACCCGATAGACTGTGTGTATGTGTGTTTGTTTGTTTGTGTGTATCTTGCCCGTGCTTCTTCATCAAATAAACTGAGTTTAAGCCAGAGTTGTGTGTCATGAATCTGTTGAATCACACACAGAGCACAAACCACGGATGAACACAGTCTCTGAAAGACACCGCTCCAGTGACTGATGAAATTAGGGGTGCTCCTAGATTAAATAAACAGAGCTTTCTTCAGTTACAGGAGAACTCAAGTGTGCAATGATTGACAACATGTGGTTTGATACCTTACAGCAGACATTGTGTAAAATGCTTTTTTTCAACTTCAAATTGTCTCTGGTGTTACTGTACCTTCTTTACAGGTGAAGATCAGTATATCATGTATATATTTTTATTTCTTTCAAATTAAACTAGATAAAAAAGTTTGTCAAGACAAACTTTAAGTTGGTTTGAGAAAGCCTGACCAGAAAGTTTGAAAAGTGAAAACGTGAAAAGTTTAAAAAGATTTAAAAGTTTAATTAGTTAAAAAAATACAGTGATTAACACATTGCTAGCATTACAAAAAAGTATCATTAGCATGATTAGCAAAGTTGCTTCCATGATTAGCAAGTGACTAGCATGATTAACAAGGTATCTAGCATGTCGCTAGCATAATTAACAAGTGACTAGCCATGTTGCTAGCATGATTAGCAAGTTACTAACATATCTCTAGCATGTTTCTAGCATGATTAGCATGCAACTAACATGTTGCTAGCATGATTAGCATGTCGCTAACATAATTAGCAAGTTACTAGCATGTTGTTAGCATTTTGTTAGCATGTTTCTAGCATGACTCGCGTGCGACTAGCATGATTAGCATGTTGCTAGAATGTTTCTAGCATGCGACTAGCATTTTGCTAGCATGATTAGCATGTTGTTAGAATGTTTCTAGCATGATTAGCATGTTGTTAGAATGTTTCTAGCATGATTAGCATGCGACTAGCATGTTGCTAACATGTCTCTAGCATGATTAGCATGTTGCTAGCATGATTTAAGCATGATTTGTTGTTAACATGTTTCTAGCATGATTAACGTGACTAACATGTTGTTATCATGATTTTACCATGATTAGCATGTTTCTAGCATGATTAACATATTGCAAGCATGTCGCTAGCATGTTTCTAGCATGATTTGCATGTTTCTAGCATGCGACTAGCATGTTGCCAGCATGATTAGCATGTTGCTAACATGTTTCTTGCATGGATTAGCATGCGACTAGCATGTTGCTAGCATGATTTTAGCATTATTAGCTAGCATGTTGCTAGCTTGTTTCTAGCATGACTAGCATGTGACCAGCAAGTTGTTAACATGATTACCATGTTGCTAGCATGATTTTAACATGATTAGCATGTTGTTAGCATGTTTCTAGCACGAATAACATGCGACTAGCATGTTGCTACCATGATTTTAGTATGATTAGCATTTTGCTAGCATGCGACTAGCATGATTTTAGCATGTTGTTAGGATAGATAGATAAATAGAGATAGATAGATATATAGAGTCATAGATAGATAGATATATAGATAGATAGATAGATAGATAGATAGAAATAGATTAGATGAGTTTGAATGAGTTTAAATTGATAAGCAACAAAGCTTGATTGAGTCTAATGGGATTTGGAGCTTGGGTCATCTGAACATCCTGTCAATGAAAGTCTATGGGATTTTTATGATTTATAATCTTCTTTTTTATGAAAATCATAAGTCCAATCAGTTAGAAAAGATATAGCACACCCGGTGGGTATAGGCTGAAGAGCTGGGTTGAGTTTGGAGTCTGTACAGTTAAAGCTCTAGGAGGAATTAGAGTTGCAAAATTTTGGGTCAGAAGAAGAAGAAGAATATTAAGTTCAAATAGGATTTCAGTAAGTTGGTAAGCCATACCAAAAGTGGACGTTTCTGTAACGTCACGACGGCCAACACAACGTCGAACTCAACCAATTCAATTCGGATGAGTCATTAACGACAATGAACACAACCGATTCCGAAGAGTTACACAGCAAACACAACCGCTTTCTCAAGCCAACTTAATATAACAATCTCCTTATTTCTTGCATTTTCGTTATTTTTCAGACATTTTGCCATACCAAAAGTGGATGTTTCTGTAGAATGACCCAGTCACATTCACAAGAGAGAACGCCACTGATGCAATTTGAATGAGTCATATTCACTACAGCGAACTCAACCAATTCAATTCAGATAAGTCACATTCACAACGGTGAACACAACCGATTCAATTCAAATGAGTCACATTCACGACGGCGAACACAATCGATTCAATTCGGATGAGTCATATTCACGACGGCGAACACAACCAATTAAATTTGGACGAGTCACATTCTCAACGGCGAACTAAACCAATTCAATTCAGATGAGTCACATTCACAACGGCGAACACAACCGATTCAATTCGGATGAGTCACATTCACGACGGCGAACACAACCGATTCAATTCAGATGAGTCCACTGGATGCGCTTAAATTCATCTGTGAAAAAGGGATGGAATCAATTTTTCCGAATGTTTTTGTACGCTTTTTTTAAGTAGGATTATGTATGACACTTCAAAAAGGTAGAATGATAAGGCTAATTTATATATGCCTTAACACAACCGATTCTGAAGTTACACAGCAAACACAACCGATTAGATTGAGATGAGTCACATTCACTAAAGCGAACACAACCGATTCGATTGAGATGAGTCACATTCACGACGGTGAACTCAACCGATTCAATTCAGATGAGTCGCCTTCACGACGGCGAACTAAACCGATTCAATTCAGATGAGTCACATTTACGACGGCGAACACAACCGATTCAATTCGGATGAGTCACATTCACGACGGCGAACACAACCGATTCAATTCAGATGAGTCCACTGGATGCGCTTAAATTCATCTGTGAAAAAGGGATGGAATCAATTTTTCCGAATGTTTTTGTACGCTTTTTTTAAGTAGGTTTATGTTTGACACTTCAAACAGGTAGAATGATAAGGCTAATTTATATATGCATGCCACTTTCTGAAACAACCTTACACAGTTTTGATAAGGTTAATAATGAACACAATGTTAATATAGCCTGCCTGTGATGAAATGCCGACTGCACACATACATGCTTAGTCTTGGGATTCCACAACTTCCCTTGATCATCCTCACAACTTATTGCTTGTAGCCATTTTGTCATCCTTTCCGGCTCTGTATGTTTATTAGGAAGGATGTAGAACTTCAATTCATAATTTGTTAGTTTATTGGAGCTACAGAACACGACACAGCAACTCTTCGGCGTGATTGTCCCGTCTATTTCAATTGGTGCCAAGGCAATGTTTTCCCCCACAGGCTAAATTCACATCACGTGACGGGGCGTTCCCGGGGGCGTTCCCAGACCAACAGTCTGTATCTATACTGTTAAACTTCTACAGGCAGTTGGCAGCAACGAATTAAAGGTTATGGCCAATTCTTAAAATTTACGAGCACGAATCTTTCGTGATTCGTGATCCCGCTCCGAACTCCCGAACTGATTCAAATGATTTGCGAACCCGCTCCGAACTCTCGAATTGATTCAAATGATCCGCGAAACCGCTCCGAACTCCCAAACTGATTCAAATGATTTGCGAACCTGCTCCGAACTCCCAAACTGACTCAAATGATTCGCGATCCCCATAACTGACTCAAATGATTCGCGATCACGCTCCGAACTCCCAAACTGACTCAAATGATTTGCAATCCCGCTTTGAACTCCCGAACTGACTCAACGCTTGGGATTTTTTTTATACTGAGTTTATAAACGTTGTAGAGAAGCATGCACCTTGGATAATTGTTAGGGTTAAGGGCAATCATCTTCCTTGGATTGACTCGGAATTTATTAGTCTCTTTAGGCAAAGGGACAAAGCATGGACAACATTTCGTCAGACAAAAAGAAATGCTGATTGGGAAGTCTATAGGCATTTGAGAAATTTGAGCAAAACAAAAACCCGAAATGCTAAGTCTAATTATTATAAAGAATGTCTTTCTTTTCATTATAAAAATCCTAAGCAATTTCTGAATAAAATTAAAAACATTATTAATATATCAAATAAACATTCAGTTAATCAAATTAAAGATAATAATAATTCATGACTCCTTAGCTATTGCGCAAGAATTTAATCAGCATTTTTTTTCAGTTTGGTCTACCTTATTTTCTGCCTCTTACTTGAATACTGATATTTGTAATGAGACTACATCATGTAATAGTTCTTTTTCATTTGGGAAGAATGCTCCAATTGATTTTCAGAGTGCCATTGATGAATTAAAAGTGACTAGTGACTACCCTTGATAATGGTAAAAAGTCAGAGAATGTAGTTTTAAAATCTGGTCTTCCACAGGGATGTGTTCTATCCCCGATACTTTTTTCTATCTATACAAATGAGATTACTTGTAATAATGAGAATTTGATGCTGATAAAATATGCAGATGATATGGCATTGGTGGGATGTATGAGAGATACCCAATCACTGGACATTTATTTTGATTTTGTCAACTCTATCATGGCCTGGACAAAGGAGAGTTTTCTCCAGCCTAATATTGACAAAACCAAAGAAATGTGCTCCGGGGTAATTAATGCACGCACATTTTTTAAACCCTTGATAATTAATGGAGAGGAAGTTGAGCAGGTGGGATCTTTTAAATATCTGGGTACAGAAATTGACTCCCAGTTTAAATTTGACAAGCACTCAGAAAGTGTCTTTAAGAAGGCATATCAACGTCTAGGCTTATTGAGGAAATTGAGGAGCTTTAATGTGGAAAAAGATATTCTGATTGTGGTGTATAAATCCCTTATCGAATCTATGCTTACTTTCAACATTGTATCCTGGTATAACTCTCTTTCTGTTAAATGCAAAAATAGACTTCTAATGCTGTGTTCACACCAAACGCGAATAGAGCGTCTGGCGCGAATGATTTCAATGTTAAGTCAATGCAAAGGCGCGTTTACGCGCGTCTGGAGGTCTCGCGGCGCGAATGGGGCGTTAAGCGCGGCGCGGAAGACGCGAATTCGCCTCATTCGCGCGTCTAGTTCGCGCGAATGACGCGAATTGACGCGCGAATAGAGCGCTTTGCGCGAAACGCGCGTTAAGCCGAATGGTGCTTTTTGTGCATTTAGCGTTTGACGCGAATTCGCGTCTGCCGCCCGAGTTGAAAAATTTGAACTTTGGCGTCAATTCGCCCCGCGTTAACCAATCAGGAGCCTGCTAGGAGTCACTCATTCAACAGTATGTTCCTGCAGCCTCGGGTTGTGCAGGAATACCCTTCTCAGTGGCGGTTCTACATTGAAATACACCCTGGGCGAGACCTCTTTCGAGCGCCCCCGACCCCCCCCCCCCCCCCCCCCCCCCACAAACACACACACAAAAAACTTAGCAAACAAAGTTCTGCACAAACAGCAATATTTTATTATAACAACTGTTTTCATATGATGTCAGATTATTGCATGCACGTTTCCAATTTGCCATTCCTGCACTTGTTAAATTGATGTTCCTCTTGGAAAACAAATTTGCAGCAGAAGCAAAAGAGGCTGTTGTTCTTAATTAAATAAATCAGCCAACTTCTTGCCATCTTTTCACCACTTACTAATGTCTTCTTAAAATATTAGTGGTGGCAACTTCTCCCATTACTCTCATTCCTACGGTAAACAAAGCCAGGTGGCACTTTACTTGGTCCTCTGTGAACCAGCTCAGTCCGAATCCTGTCAGTCAGATGTGAGGGCCAGTGGGGCTCAGTGGGGGTTCAGCTCCAGGCATTTCTATCAGACAGCATATTGGCATATTACTCAAAACACATAGCAGTGAAAAAACACAGTCCTACTCATAAATTATCAGAAATATTAAAATTACATTAAATTGCAGTTGTCTTGTAGCCCACACACACACACACACACACACACACACACGATATGCACACCTGAAAGCTCATGCTGGGTAGAAGTAGAGTCAAAGAGGTCTTCATCCTCAATATCAGATATTTGTGGAGACATATGTGTAGCGGAGGAGGTGGTTGGCTCATCCTGACCAGTGGCAGAGGATGCTCCAAAATATTTTAGAAGTGCCCCTGAAATTGCAATTTAACTGCATTTGAAATCAAAAGACCATAGGATAATGTTTTATAAAGCTAAAACAGCCTAGGGTCAAATTGACTCAAAACATAATAGAAGGGTTACATAAACATGCTCTTACACATTAAATGTCTGTCATTACACGCTATATCCTCCTAGACCCGGAAAAAAACAAAAACATTTATTTATTTCATTTTTTCCCCCATGTCATCACATTGTTTAGAGTATAGAAACAAATAGTAAAAAAAAAATACGTTGAAAAATTATATTTTATTCACGTTATGCTATGGTCACTGGGACTCAGTTGTTTAAAAAAATAAAATGACTTTAAATTATATGTATAGGCAAAAAAAAAAACTTTTTGGGTTTCAGGATATTTTTCAACCAAAATTTGTATATCAATCTAACTTTCATGGAGGTGCCATTAGGTTACTGACTACTGATTTAGTTATGACTTGTAAAACTATACTTAGGAAACTATACTTAGCATACTGTGTAGCAAATAAAATGCCGTTAGTTATTTACAGGGCCTAATGTTAAACCAACTGATGGAAATGATAACTGAACTTTTAACAGTTTAATTGCAAAGCACAATATTATAAATTAGATCTCGTGATTGAGTTGAAACCAAATTATTGTTGTATAAGCATAGCAAGCATCATAGCAGAAAGGCTAACAAAGAGTTATACCCACCACCAATTAACATTAGCCCTTCATTCATGAAATGGATACTGTAATCATACAGAGACAATAGTTGCATACCTTTATCTTTTGCTCGTTTCTCCTCTTCTTCTTTTCTTTTTTTTCGAAATTGGGCACCTGGCTTTGACCTTTTCTTCTCCATCTCTGTTTATTTGGCACTCGACAATCAACAGATTTCCCATCCCCCCAACTGTCACTCACGACCAGAAGTCAAGACTAAACCAATTCACCTTGATGACCGCATAATCGTTTTGTATTACCTAGTATCATTTGCAGGAACTATAGGCCTGTATTATAACATTATGAATGAAATGTGCGTTATTTGGAAGAAAGTCGAGGTGTGTGACTGACTTTAGCCTATTATTAATTATATTACTAGTGGATCCCCCGTCCCCGTCCACCCCCGCCCTGTCCGTTCCATTTGAGAGAGACCCAGAGGTGAAATCTCGCACGCGCCTCTCGCCCCACTCCCTTACACTTCTCTCACAACACACAGCTTCAGTGGATATTTTCAGCAAGCAGGGGCGCCGGCAGCTGCAGGGAGCGCCAATTTGCCAATTCCACACACAGTGAAATGATATAAATGACGAAAAACCGCTTCGCGACACAGAGGATTTTTTGTTTATCTGCTCGTGCTGCCGCCCCCAATGTGTCACGAAAAAATGACGCCCCGGGCGGCTGCCCGGTTCGCCCGTGCCTAAAACCGCTACTGACCCTTCTCCACTCATTCAACAAGGAGGAACGACTGATGTTGTCAGTGAGCAGTCAACCGGAGCTATATGACAAAAGTTCATATTTCTATAGAGACAGGAATAAAAAGGACCTATGTATATATATAAAACATATTAATAGATAAATTGAATAAAGGCCAAAGATAAGAAACGTTTCATTTTACCCCAAACGAATTATATTTTATCTTGAACCACTAAAGAGACATCAGAGCCAGCGGCAAATGTCAGAAAATCTAGCCGAGGTAAGGCTACTCTCGGCGGATACATGATGACGGAGCTCCCGCTGATCGCATGGAGCTCATCTCCGAGATCGGCGAAACACATTTTTTTAAATAGACGCTGTCATTATAAATAAACCACATATCTGAGTTTAAAACAACTACATTCTCGCCTGAAATACTTTTAAAACTACATTTCATGACACAATAACAGTAATATTTTGAAAATTGTCCGAATAAAAATGGCGGTTGAAAATGCTCCATGGACTCAGCTGGCAGAAACCCCCCCATGACGCGAATTCGCGTCTGTTGTGAAGTTAATTTCACGCGCGAATGAAGCGAATTACTCGCGCGAATGAAGCGAATGATCTCAAAATGGTCAAGCGGCAAACTAGGCGCGGTAGACGCGAATTTGACGCTCTATTCGCGTTTGGTGTGAACACAGCATAATGCTGTGTTCACACCAAACGCGAATAGAGCGTCTGGCGCGAATGATTTCAATGTTAAGTCGATGCAAAGGCGCGTTTACGCGCGTCCGGAGGTCTCGCGGCGCGAATGGGGCGTTAAGCGCGGCGCGGAAGACGCGAATTCGCCTCATTCGCGCGTCTAGTTCGCGCGAATGACGCGAATTGACGCGTGAATATGGCGTTTCGCGCGAAACGCGCGTTAAGCGCAAGGTGCTTTTTGTGCATTTAGCGTTTGACGCGAATTCGCGTCTGCCGCCCGAGTTGAAAAATTTCAACTTTGGCGTCAATTCGCGCCGCGTTAACCAATCAGGAGCCTGGCTTTTTTGAATTGAATTTGAATTGAATAGTGGTGAAGGATTAGATGGAATTGAAAATAGGTATCTTAAATTAACTTCACATATTCTTATGTATCCACTAGCTGATTTATTAAATCTTTCTTTGTCTACATGTGAGTTGCCGGTGATCTGGAAATGTGCACGCATTACTCCGCTTTATAAGGGAGGTGATGTACTTGATATTAATAACTATAGACCAATATCTATTATATGTTCTATATCTAAAGTTTTTGAAAAATTAATTTATAAACAACTTTCAAATTATTTATCTATTAATAATATTCTATCATCATCTCAATCTGGTTTTAGGTCTAATCATTCCACAACTACTGCATTACTTAAGTTTACAAACGATGTATTTTCAGCCTCAGATAATGGTAAGCTTACAGGTGCTATTTTTCTTGATTTGACTAAAGCTTTTGATTTGATTGATCGTTATCTGCTTTTAGATAAACTTCATGCTATTGGTTGTTCAAAAAAAAAAATTTTGTGGTTTAATTCATATCTTTATAACAGGAAACAATGCGTTGTCCTAAATGGGAATAAATCTGATTTCCTGATTCAGCAAAGAAGTGTGCCTCAAGGTTCATTTCTGGAACCACTTCTTTTTTCTATTCATTTAAATAATCTACCATTACTTCTTAAGAACTGTCAGGTTCAACTTTATGCGGATGATACTGTCATATATACATGTAATTCTGATCCTTTACAAATTCAGTTATCTCTTCAATCGGACTTTAATTGTTTACAAGACTGGCTTTTGGCTAATAAATTAGTTCTTAATAAAACCAAGTCATATACTAAGATTTTTGGTTCTAGATATAAACTTTATTCTAAAACCTGTTCTTGTGTTATTTCATGTAAAGACGGTACTCCTCTGCATAGAGTTGACACTATTAAATATCTTGGTGTATGGCTTGATTCTAGACTCTTCTTTAAACCACATATTAATCATATTTTACAAAAAGTCAATGTTGGAATGAGTATTTTGCATCGATCTCGAAATTGCTTCTCTTATAGTGTTCGTAAGAAACTAGTTGTTCAATTAATATTTCCGTTTTTTTGATTACTGTGATGTGGTTTATTAGACGGCATTAAAATCTGATCTTGTCTCACTTAATTCGGCATGTAATAGAATTTGTAGATTCGTTTTAGGATGTTCTTTTTCCACTCACCATTGTACAATGTATGATGCACTTCTGTGGCCATCTTTGAATGTGAGAAGGCAGACTCACTGGCTCCAATTTATATTTAAATGTATTTACTTTGATTATCCTAGTTATCTACAACAATAATTTGTACTCTTTTCTTCAAATCAGCAAGTTAGGCACTCTGTCCAGACTTACTTTCTCGTTCCTCGTGTTAAAAAAACAATTGGTAAGAGAGCATTTATGTTTAAATCTGTACTAGACTGGAATAATTTGCCTGTAGATATTAGATCCATTACTTCTTTTCGGTTGTTTAAGTGTTTCTTTCTTTAATTGCTAATGCAACCTTTTCACACCACAGACTGAACCAAATTAAGCATAGCTTGCTTGGTAACTGTTCAACAAAGTTTTTATATTGGTGTAAATATTGTCACACTGACAGTTGTCTGACGTTTTGGTTGATTCCATTACATATCTTTTTATCAAAGTTATCCGACATTATCAAGATGAATTTGTTCTGAGTTCTTGTCATATTTTATTACCAATTTCTAAACTACAGCAAATAAACTGTGATAATGTGAGAAATGTTGAAGGTGTCTGAATACATTTTGGTTTGATTGTGTATTTTATTTTACAGTGAAGACTATGCAGTGCTATTTTAAATTAACAAAAAAAAAACTTAAAAAATGTAAACATTATGTAAATAGCACAAATAAATAAATAGAATGAACATACAGTACAAATTAAACAATTTTAAACAGGGTCCACTGTACACCCTGCACCGGGGCCCCTCTAACCCCAGCTACAAGACGGAGCAATGCACTGTGTCTACTGTAAGAAACAGAACAAGGCATGTGGTTTAAAAGATGGCAAGTAAAACAATAAGCACATCTGTATCCAATACAGTTTCATTATTGTTCATTATTATCCAGTAATTACTATAAATAATTTATGCAACCAAATCATGTTCCACTGGTGGCACAGAAAAAGTTAGTGTATTTCCCTGTTTTGGCACAAAGGTTCTTTAGGCTATTATTCATTCATACATTAGATTATTCTGCAACATTTTGTATTTGTAATTAAATTATTGTTTGTAGTATCACATTTTAATCATGCTGAGTTTTGGAGAAAAACTTAAATGGCACTCTTCATGTGATATTTATTAACTACATAAAATTATTTAAATATATACATTTTCTAACCCCCATATCTTTAATTTTGTGAGCATTCACATCCATTCATAAATGCATTTGAATACACCGAATAATGCAGTGAAAGAACGCACTCAGAATGCACGTGCACACGCACTAGTATGACTTCATCATGTAACTTTACATTAGCCTAGATGCATGCACTTTTTAGGCACGATTTGTTTAGTTTTTGAATATAGGCACATCATTAAAACAAAAAATACAAGTTCACATATCACACCTAAACACGCTTGGAAAACGTAATTAGAACTAGCTACTAAATTGGTTAAAAATGCCTATCCATATACAGCTATGATTCGTGAACTGACTCAAATGATTCGCGAACCCGCTACGAACTCCCGAAGTAACTCAAATGATTCGCGATCCACAAACTGACTCAAATGATTCGCGAACCCGCTACGAACTCCCGAAGTAACTCAAATGATTCGCGATCCGCTACGAACTCCCGAACTGATTCAAATGATTCGCGATCCACAAACTGACTGAAATGATTCGCGATCCCACTACGAACTCCCGAACTGACTCAAATGATTCGCGATCCCCAAACATTAAAAAAATTAATACAGTACACTTTAAAAAAGACAGATTTTGTTTGTTCTGCCAGGGTAACAACAGGAAAAACGAGGTAATAAAATCACATCTCAAGAAGACACAAAGGACGAATATAAAGAGACTGTTTTCATAGCTTTTTTCCTAATGCAGATGAAAGTTTATGATCTAGCGTGTTTAAGAAGGTGCAGTTTTCCCCAACAGATGTTGTTAATAATTACTATGAACTGATTTATAACTACTACTATCAGCAGGAAGTGACCTGAAGGATCAATACCAGTTTCCAGAATACGACCATTAAAATTATACTTCATAATCCCTACCCCCACTGTGACCTCCAGAATATCAATTAGAACAGAAGAAACTTCACTAGAATAAGACAAATAAAGCCATAAATGGCCTGACTCTGCGACATATAATAATGAGTATAAGGGCATGAGTAAAAGTCTGTTTTGTTTTTCCTTAATTGCAGTTCTTTCTCACTTTCATTCTTTCTGTCATAATGACTTTAAATTTTGTTCAAAACAAGCGCTCATTCTTATTGACAGCTAAGGATGGTTCCAAAATTAAATATTCCGTATTTTATGAAAAATGTTCTAAACGATTAAAACCCGAAATAAAAATATGAACTGAAGATCCAGCACATAAAGATTTTCTAGCTCCAGACTCAAATTAGCTGAATACTACACAGTCTGTCCATCCCGATTAAAGAAGAGGAGAAAGAGAAAGAGAAAGAAACCTGGAGCAGTTCGTGTTTAACTGCGTGTATCAATAAAGTCATCTGCTGCATTGATTCTTGGAGGAGGACACCACAGCATCATTCAGCCGAACCGATCTTTGACAGAAATCATTTTACCGTCCACATATGCAGACGGCCCTCTGAAGCCTGCTCTCTTCCCTTCCTTTCTCACTCGTTCCACAAGAGGCCAAAGCTTGTTCCTGGCGTCTTTGGTGCTTTGGTCAAGTCTTCAAAATTCCTGATTTTCCGATCTTTAATGACGACATCGGTTCTGGCATCCCTCCAGATTTGATCTCGAACGCTCCGTGAAAGAAACTGTACAATGACGCGGTGCTCAAGCGCGCTCCCTCAGGTCTGCTATCCCAGGAGAAACTTTACCGAATAAGTCGATTAGAATCTTTCGAACATCTTCTCCTCGCTGCTCCTGAATACCGGTCACTCTTAGATTCCAGCTCCTTTTGTAAGCATCCAGTTCGTCGCATTTCTCACGTAGCACACAGTTCATCTTTTCGAGTGATTAATGTAATTTTAAATGTAATTATGAAACAAAAGTTACAAAACTGTACTGTACATTAACTGTAACATACTTAAATGTGCAAAAAAAAAAAAACCTTACTCAAAGATTAAATTAAAATGTATTAACATTAATTAGTTTAATTTAGTGATTCACCTGCCTAACCTCTAGAGGGGGCCTGACACTTTGAAAACCACTTCTTTAAAGAATCCTATTCATTTTCATTAATTCATTAAAATTGTACCGACATTTGCACTTATATGTTTCAGAAAACACTTTGAAACTTTTATTAGAATAAAAACATATATAACACACCTAATGCATGGGATTCATATCAGGAAAATATGGGAAAATCTCTAAAAGACAGATATTAACACATAACTTACCAGCAACACAGTAGGTGAACATATAACTTGATCATCTGTGATAAAGCAATGCATAAATATACACACGGGTATTTATTTATCTTCTGCAGGTTACATGTCCTTTATGCTACCCATCTGTAAACTCTGGTTATACTTTACTATTTTCAAAAGATAATAAAGATAGCGATTTTCTTACCTCATTTTGCCAGTATGTTTGCAGGACCTCGCAGAACGCATCTGACCCTTCTTGTGTTTACAATTTGTGTTCTCCTTTGACATGCCACGACTCATTTGAATTTGAATTTGAATTTTTTTTCAAATTCGCTCAAAAAAAAATAAAAAAATAAAATTGACCGGCAAATATTAAAAACCGAGCAGTCCGTTATAACGAACGCAGCTCACAGTCACCCACATCACTCACAGAAAGACGACAATAACGGTCATATTTCTGAAAGGCGCTAACCGATTCATTGTCCAGTTTCCTGAATGACAGCCAGATTAATAAATTATGATCGAAGTAATAAAATAAAACTACCAATGGGAGTTGTTTCAGTGTGATAAAGCAGCGAAATGTATAGTTTTATTGTTGTTAAGGATGATAATATATACCTAATACCTTTAGATTTTAGAATAGGTATCATGACTAAAATATTTTAAAATTCTATTAAAATAATAATTTTATTAATTTAAATAATTTAATATAAATAATTTTAAAGCTTGTTAACCTATTTCAACCATTTAGCATTAAACATTTTTAACGTTGTTTCATTAAAACAACTGACCTTATTTCAACCATATTTCAATGTTGAAAGTTGGTCATGTGCTGGAAGTTTTTCAACCATTCATCTTTAAATGTAGAATCAATGTTGTTTAAATGTTGAAACCACAATTGACCTTATTTCAACCATATTTTAACGTTGAAGGTCGGTCTTGTGCCAGCCGAGTAGTAACTAAATATCACATTTTAATCATGCTGATTTTTGGAGAAAAACTGAAATGGCACTTCGTGTGATATTGATTAACTAAATAAAATGATATAAATATATACATTTTCTAACCCCCATATCTTAAATTTTGTGATCATTAACATGCATTCATAATACACCGAATAATGCAGTGATCCCCAAACTGACTCAAATGATTCGCGAACCCGCTTTGAACTCCCGAACTGTTTCAAATGATTCGCGATCCCGATCCGAACTCCGAAACTGACTCAAATGATTCGCGAACCCACTCCGAACTTTCGAATTGATTCAAATGATCCGTGAAGCCGCTCTGAACTCTCGAAATGATTCAAATGATTTGCGATCCCCAAACTGACTCAAATGATTCGCGAACCCACTCCGAACTCTCGAATTGATTCAAATGATCCGTGAAGCCGCTCTGAGCTCTCGAAATGATTCAAATGATTTGCGATCCCCAAACTGACTCAAATGATTCGCGAACCCACTCTGAACTCTCGAATTGATTCAAATGATCCGTGAAGCCGCTCTGAACTCTCGAAATGATTCAAATGATTTGCGATCCCCAAACTGACTCAAATGATTCGCGAACCCGCCTTGAACTCCCGAACTGACTCAAATGATTCGCGAACCCGCTCTGAACTCCCGAAGTGATTCAAATGATTCGCGATCCCGCTCCGAACTCCCGAACTGACTCAAATGATTCGCGAACCCGCTCTGAACTCCCGAAGTGATTCAAATGATTCGCGATCCCTCTCCGAACTCCCGAACAATGACGGATCCGAAACGAAGGCTGATCGAGGACCCGCCATTGCTCCGCGCTACATACGCTCCCCATCCGCGATTAAAACTTTACTTCCACGGCGGGACCGGCCTGGGTCCATTTTGCACCGTTTATCTCATTTTCAAAATCCTTTCTGTTCTTGCTGTAGGATAAAATAGGATAAACTAAATTGTAAGATAAACTATTATACCTTGTAAGATAAACTATCACTCTGTCTAGCCTAGGCTACTACAGCAATATAAACCTAAGCTTAAATCTGCATTGCCTTGTATTTTTAACCAAATATTGTAAATAAGCCTAACAAAAAATTATCTTAATTAAGATATACATTTACTGTACATAATTAATCACTACTCAATGGAAATATACAATTGACATTTGCATTTATGGAGTTATAGGTTATAGCCTATTCAGTTTTTGTTAAGTAGCCTATGGTGGCCAGGCTAATCTACATTCATTTTATGGTCAAAACCTAATTTAATGCTTTATGCTGTAGGCCTAGGTCAGTGCAAACTAAAATATTTGATCTATTAGACCACAACTTCATTGAAATGTTGCACTGCACAGCATCAGAAAATGAATAACTGGTGAATAAAAAGAGGTTCAATAAAAAGATGGTTTATTGTTGAAACATTTCTTTTACTCTGTTTGTGTGGATGGATGTGGGACACGTCTCCTCGTTGTGTGCTTGGTGACCTCTGCATCCGTGGCTGACCGGGTCAGTGTTTTTCCTCACAGCAGCTGGAATCAAACACACAGATATGTTTATGATATGTAGCGTCCAGAGCCAAGGATGCTTACACAATACAATATTTGAGATAGGTATGAAGGAGATTAAATTAAAAAGAAACGTGACTTACAAAGTTATAAACAGGCTTGTGGAGGTTAAAATAAGAGGTGGATAAACTATGAATTCATGATCAGGGTAAAGTGTGCCGAGCCTTTCACTATCGCTCATTAAAAAAGATCCAAACACTATCAGTGGTATTAAATGGTCCCTTGATCAGAGCACATATTGCATGTGGATAAATCAATCTGGTTTTGTAATATTTTAAGTTTGTTAAGGTCCTATAACAATCTATTTGGAGGTAAACTCTTAACATTACATAAACCGGTGGATAAACTCTATTTTTGACATTTGAGCAGTGGCTAAACTCCATTTACTTGTATTTAGTCCTGGTTTACATTACATTACATTTAGTCATTTAGCTGATGCTTTTATTCAAAGCCACTTAACATTCAAGCAGAGACCTTAGGTGTTAGGTTAACTTCCCAAAATCATCACTAAATTAAAAAACAACCCACACAGCTCAAACAAAACGGCATTCCATCAGTGTGTATTATTATTATTATTATTATTATTATTATTATTATTATTATTATTATTATTATAGCTCATAGCCATGTGAAAAATCTTAGATTAGGAGATGCAGAAAGTGTTGTGAATCATTTATTCATTTACACATCATCTATGTCACACACAAAATAATTAACATCATTTATGAAACGCAAAGTCACGTTTAGTAAAAGATTAATTCATCAATTGGTTGCAGCGTTTTTTAAGACTTCCCTGACATTTACAAACTATTGACTCTGAATGCATTTAATATTACTGTGAATGATATACTTACTGAAAAGCAAGGTCTTGGCTTTTTGTTATTAACCCCTTCAGTTGATCTGATGAGACACCTCATCTGTGAAGAGCCGTCCCAGAATGCACCAGGTCACCCTCTTCTCTTGTTTAACAACTGATTTAAAACAACTTATTTCATATAGTTAGTCTTCACCCACATCCTCTACATCCCATCCCAATTACCTAATATCCTATCCTTAACCTAATTATTCTCATTCCTGTTTATTTACAAAGCTGCAACTATCTTGTGGAAAGCAGCAGGTCGCCTGTCTGAAACTCATCTGACACGAGGAAGAATACACTTAAAATAAAAGGTGTGTAGTCTAGCTCCAGTCTTGGCACAGAATTGCTGATTGTGTGGCACATGTAACTTGCTGTGATGGATCCCAGATGAGCAGCTTACAGATCCTTAGCCCTGTACAGAACATGGCAAACCTAAAATACATTTCAATGATTTTACAGTTGTCTTATTTCAGAATCATTCATTATTATTACACTTGACACGTACCTACATTATTCATTGATTAGACTTAACGTACACCTACCAAATCTTACCTTTACCGTACCTTTTGCATATACACTGTGCAGAATTAAGAGGCAAGCTGATTTTCTGATCATATTTTTTGGTATAATTTACCAATTCCAAACCACACCAATCTTAACTATTAATTGTGCATTTAATCTTTTATAAGTGATATATAATCTTTTTTGGCTTGTTTTATTTGTAAAATAAAATCTGCCTAATCATTATGCATACCAGTCTTATTCTGACGATGGTCATCAAACACGTTAATATACTTTTAAACATTTATAACATTGTGTATATTAACATCACACACACACAAACACACACGCACACACACACACAACTAAACAGCACCACGCTGAGAGGTTAGACTGCTCGACTGACTGGTTGCACGTTCAGTTTTAAAAAGAGGAAAAAACCCTCGCTGTGTAACAGTACACGACCCACTGTCTCACTGTAAATACTGGAAAGCCTCGGTACATTTTTTTAAAATCATTTTTCCTTGCTGCTCCATCAACTCCTCCTGACAGGGCAGTTAAATATATAGGTTACCTCTGGCCACTTCTCCTTTTTGTCTAACATTACCCACATTAACAGCGACGATGGATGGGACAATTTGAGGATTCCTCAGGAATAGAGTTTGTGATATGACACGATTTCTTTATATTGTTCCTGTCAGACACTACACCTGCACCTGAGATGGAGGGTCCTGAGAATCCTCCTCCATCACCGGACACTGTCCACACCACTCATGAGACTGAGATGAAGACTTTGCTGGATAATAATTGTGGTTGTGTGCTGTGCTTTAACCAATCTGTCCAAGTATTGTTGTGAAGGCGTCATGTTAGAATTATACACCATGCTCACATCTAATATATAAATGTTTTTTTGTTTTCTAAAAAAGATTTTGTAATGTCTCTTCTCACATGTAATGTTTTTTTAACCATGTCTGTAAATAAAATACACAAAGATTGAATGTAATTCTGCCTCCTTTATCTGTATTAAGGAAGAATTGTGCAAAATCAGTGTTCCTTGGTTGCAAACACAATTACATAACTTCAATAGTAGTAACAACCAACTTAATTCCAGTTTCTTTACTTATTTAACATGTAAATACATTTAGATGAATACATGTACATTTATACAGAGTCGATAGAAGTGATGAGAAGCTGGAGATGTACCATTACCTAAACCCAATATTTAATTAAAACATGCTCCTGTTCACGCTCGCCTTCTCTGGAAGATTCGGTGGGTGATTCAGATTTCTCTTAGCACAGCGATTAGAAGACTTACAGAGAGCATGGGCGAAAGTACCATTTTTCAGAAAAACGTCATTTTAAAAGATAATGTTGTAGCCAGAGATATATTTCTGCTGTGGTCAGTAACTCATAAGTGTGTCTAACAATATCAGGTATTTTTTTATAGAAATGTAGAAAGACTTCAGTATAATTTCACTTTGAACATAAGTTGAACATTGTTACTTTCGACCCCATCAGTTGGGACGAAAGTAACATAACAATATAAGCTAGATTTGTTTCTGTTACTCTTATTTTTATTAAGTAAACCTGACTATGGCTTTGTTAATATGTAACTGCAAATATATTTTGACCTTTATTTTTGCAAAAAAATATTAAATTACATTTTTATATTGAATTTAAGTTTCATCAAATGTCTCAAAACCCGACTGTACAAACTTGATTTTTTTCAGTGTATTTTTATAAGACATTTTTTCATTAGAATGAACAATATAATAATTAAATTATATTAGTCTAATATAAATCTCTAAACATAATGTAACCGTAGGCCTAATTCATGTTTCCATCCAGTTGTTTTTATGCATAAATTGAAAATGTGCATTAAAACATCAGGAAACACTGCAAATTCATAGGTGGCGGTGTAAAGGCTAAGATATGGCTAAAACCTAAACATAACTAAAGTAAATGTGAGGTAGGAGCTGCCCAGATGTTCCTCTATATCCAGAAACACTCTCTCATAAACATCTGGATAAAACCAGACCTCTGTCTGTCTTTCTGAACCTCACCCAGACATATTCTTTTGGTATAATATGACATTAAAGGGGGGGTGAAATGCTCGTTTTCACTCAATCTCCTGTTAATCTTGAGTACCTATAGAGTAGTACTGCATCCTTCATAACTCCAAAAAGTCTTTAATTTTATTATATTCATAAGAGAAAGATAGTCTGTACCGATTTTTCCCGGAAAAACACGAGTGGCTGGAGGCGTGACGTGTGGGCGGAGCTAAAGAATCACGAGCGCCAGTAGGCTTTTGTGTTGAGAGCGTTTGGAAGCTGTGACATTACCGTGAAGAAAAAAACATCATCCAAAACAAACCATGGCTAACAGTCAGATTCAGCGTATATTTATGATCCAGAATCAGATTCAGAGGCTGAAATTTAACAAGAGCAGCATCAGCAAAGGCGTCTCTATGTGGTATGTACTGAAACTGTAGTGAAGTGACATTCAGCCAAGTATGGTGACCCATACTCAGAATTTGTGCTCTGCATTTAACCCATCCGAAATGCACACACACACAGAGCAGTGAACACACACACACACACTGTGAGCACACACCCGGAGCAGTGGGCAGCCATTTATGCTGCGGCGCCCGGGGAGCAGTTGGGGGTTCGATGCCTTGCTCAAGGGCACCTAAGTCGTGGTATTGAAGTATATACTTGCTTAGCGGTTTTGGAAAATGACTAAGTTCCAATTTATGTCGTCTTTTTTTTAAGCTGTACATGTGGAAAGTGCAGTTTGATGACAACATCGCATGTTGTTTACTTGATGTGCTTACGCGCCGATAGCTAAGTTAACAACGATGTGCAAATCCGTCGTCAAACTGGGCCTTGTTTGTAAAACAAGCATCTTCGAAATGCAGGGAACAAACACAAACACTTGCACAACTCCGTCGATGCTCTGTAAAAATAAACTCCATCCACTGGTCCCTTAATGCTGTTTCTCTTTTGGTAATCTGTGCAGGGTTGTCTTGCCCTGGCAACCAAAAACACACTTCTTTTGTGACATTTGGCGACGCTCTCGCTCTGATCAGTGAAGTCTGTTGTGCTCTCAGTGCTCTGCTATACGGGAGCGCGCTCTTCCGGCAGAAGTGCCTCAGGACCCATATAAGGAAATTCTGCTCCATCTAACGTCACACAGAGCCATACTCGAAAAAAACTTTCCCAAACTTGTGACAAACCAGAAGAGGTTTTTTTGGAACAGAAATACTCCTTCAAACGTACAACTTAATCTTTGAAACTTTGTCCATGTTTAGCATGGGAATCCAACTCTTTAACAGTGTAAAAAACTCAGTATGCATGAAATAGCATTTCACCCCCCCTTTAAATCCGACTGACACGACTCTGAACTGCAGAGCTCATCTCATTATAGATCAAGATTATTTATAAAGGTTTTTAAACAAAGAATCAGAATATCAGACAGTTGACATGGTAAGCAACTTTGTGAATATTTTTAATACAATTTTAAAAACTAAAGAAAAACGAATAGCGATACATCTGTTAGTTATAGAGCTCGGGCGTAGACGTCATGGAATGGTGCATTGTGGGTAACGGCGGCCATTTTAGAGGCATCGCACAGCAGGTTTGTAATAAGATAATAGCCAGTCTCCAGAAAAAGTTATAGAACGTGACAAAAAAAGTTGCCTATACCTATACGGACAAACTTAATAATGAAGCCAAACAACGCTAATTTAAAAAAAAGAGGTTGTAGTCGGAATCGATCCCTATGAACACATGAAAGTTTACCAAGCCTCAGTTTCCCTGATAATTTATCCTACCGGGTCTGTGGAGTGAGCGCTTACACCTCCGATCAATTTAAAAATGTCACTTTCACTTTTTAAAAAGTCACTGGAGGCTCACCTGCAGATCATAAATGGATCTGCAAATTAAACGTGGAGAAAACAATCTTTTTCACTAAGGAAATGTTAACATTAACCAAGCATCAGTGGTGACACACACACACACACACTTATCAGATTCTGCGAGCTATGAAGCTTGTCTATGCGGGTTTGTTACACTTCCGGAGTAATTACTCACCTATCATACTTGCAAATATCCACTGTTTTCCTCCGGTAGTTCTGTAATCCGGTATAATATTGACGAACATTCACCTCAGACACAACCCACCATTCACCAAAACAAGACGCTTAACTTCCTATTTTGAAGTTCGTTCCAGTTTTTTTTTTTTTTTTAAACAAGTTGTTCAAATTTGTTAAATACAGTCAGCACAAAAATATCAAAAAGCAAATTAAGTTCAGGATTGGGTCAAAAGAAAATGTTTAAACAAAAAATACAGACACTAAACTGACTCCCTTACTGGACAAAAACTAGAGAAAACGTAATGTGTTTGTGTCTGAGTTTGTGTGTGTGTATGTGTGAGAGAGAGAGAGAGACCATACACAACATGTCTCACCATAACTATGTATTATAATATTATCGAAGGTGATGGTTTCCCTCCGTACAGTGGCGACCCAAGCCATCTGACGCCTCTTGGTGATTTCAGACACCTTGTGTTTTTTTTCCAAGTAGGAAAATGTTGAAAACTAATATGATTCACGAGGCGTTTGCCCTGTCGATCATGAAACCAATTACAGCAGTTCACAATACAGCAATACTGAACCATTTTCCAAAAAATAATCAAAATTAATGACCAAATGACCAACGTTACCTAATGCCTACTATACAGTACATCTACTTCTGTACCGCGATTCCCACAATGCATTGCGACGTGACGCAACGATCCCGACCTCTATTGCGGCTGTGGTGTGTCACGTGACAATCATGACACGTCGCCATGGAAACAAGGGGTCAGTTAAAATATTTGTAATTTATGCGTGAAAAGGTTGATTTAAAAATATATATGTTTTTTAAGTAAATAACAACAGCCCAAGTTTAGTAAACATTTTTTATTGTCGCTGTTGGACAGTGTTTTCTCTACTTCCTGTTGGCCTTCTGTAGCTAATCATAGCTCCATGTAGCTGTTTTTATTTTATATTTTTTCTCTATAATTTTTCTTACTATCACTGTCTGTTTGTTTGTTTTTTAAATTGTAAAATATAACTTAATTCACACCATATTTCTGATATTACCGATCAATCTTATCAGATTAACTTTGATCGTTCACTCTTCCGTGACTGCAGCACACCTGCAAAGCGTTAGCACTCGTTAGCTTGTCATTAGCGTTTTCTTTTCTCCTCTCCTCTCCTCTCTCACGCTGCAGTTTTCCACAAGTTCATCAAACAACCGCAGTAAGAATATTTCATCAAGCACGGTGAGTAATGGCTTCTCCTACAATTGTTATTTGCACCTCTTGCCACATGTACAGTTTATCTATCTCTGTCGCTGATGAGGGATTCACATGTGATAAATGCAGGGAAATAGTTAGGCTGACAGAGAAGATTTCAGAATTAGAGACACGCATCCAAACTTTAATTGAGGACAGTAAGAATGTTAGGGCTCTAGATATGGCTTTGGATGCGTCTAGCTCAGGGATTCCTGTACATTGTCCGGTTCCAGCAGAGCCCCTGCAGCAGGGCAACTGGGTGACGGTGAGGCAGCGTAGTCGTGGGTCAAAACACCGCTCTTCTGTTCCGATCAAAACATTAAACAGGTTCTCCCCACTCAGTGATGCACCCACTGAGAAACCTGATGAAAGTGCTCTAGTTATTGGCGATTCTATTGTACGGAACGTGAATATAGAGACACCAGCCACCATAGTCAAATGTTTACCGGGAGCCAGAGCGCCTGACATCTTGGCAAATTTAAAAGTGCTGGCTAATGCTAAACGTAAATACAGTAAGATTGTTATTCATGCCGGCGCTAATGATGTTCGACTTCGCCAGTCGGAGATCACTAAAAATAACTTTAAAGAGGTGTGTGAACTTGCAAGCACGATGTCAGACACTGTAATATGCTCTGGTCCCCTCCCTGCTTACCGTGGTGATGAGATGCATAGCAGATTGTCATCACTCAATGGCTGGATGTCTAAGTGGTGCCCACAGAATAACATAGGTTATATAGACAATTGGAGGAGCTTTTGGGGCAGACCTGACCTGTTTAAAAGAGATGGTCTTCATCCCTCCTGGGGTGGCGCCACTCTTCTCTCTAGAAATATGGCAAATAGTCTTAGTGTTTATACTTGACTAACTGGGGCCCAGGTCAGGAAGCAGACAGACTGGCTAAACCGACCGTCTGCTAGCTGCCTCCCGTCACAGAGGTCAGTAAATTCTCAGCACATAGAGACTCTTTCACCTAGATATCACACTATAGGGACTGTGTCTGTTCCACGAACTAGAAAATACAAAAAACGTCCAAACCAAGTTAAGGTTAACAATTTAATTGAGGTTCAACAAATAAAAAACAAATGCAATATGGATAAACAAATGATAAAGATTGGCTTATTGAATATCAGATCCATTTCTACGAAAACACTTTTTGTAAATAATATGATAACTGATCATAATATAGATGTGCTCTGTTTGACAGAAACTTGGCTAAAACCTGATGATTACATTATTTTAAATGAGTCCACCCCCCAAGATTATTGTTATAAACACGAGCCGCGTCTAAAAGGCAAAGGGGGAGGAGTTGCTTCAATTTATAACAACGTTTTCAGGATTTCTCAGAGGGCAGGCTTCAAGTATAACTCGTTTGAAGTAATGGTGCTTCATATAACATTATCCAGAGAAACCAATGTTAATGATAAATCCCCTGTTATGTTTGTACTGGCTACTGTATACAGGCCACTAGGGCACCATACAGACTTTATTAAAGAGTTTGGTGATTTTACATCCGAGTTAGTTCTGGCTGCAGATAAAGTCTTAATAGTTGGTGATTTTAATATCCATGTCGATAATGAAAAAGATGTATTGGGATCAGCATTTATAGACATTCTGAACTCTATTGGTGTTAGACAACATGTTTCAGGACCTACTCATTGTCGAAATCATACTCTAGATTTAATACTGTCACATGGAATTGATGTTGATAGTGTTGAAATTATTCAGCCAAGTGATGATATCTCAGATCATTATTTAGTTCTGTGTAAACTTCATATAGCCAAAATTGTAAATTCTACTTCTTGTTACAAGTATCGAAGAACCATCACTTCTACCACAAAAGACAGCTTTTTAAGTTATCTTCCTGATGTATCCGAATTCCTTAGCATATCCAAAACCTCAGAACAACTTGATGATGTAACAGAAACTATGGACTCTCTCTTTTCTAGCACTTTAAATACAGTTGCTCCTTTACGCTTAAGAAAGGTTAAGGAAAACAGTTTGACACCATGGTATAATGAGCATACTCGCACCCTAAAGAGAGCAGCCCGAAAAATGGAGCGCAGCTGGAGGAAAACAAAACTAGAGGTATTTCGTATTGCTTGGCGGGAAAGTAACATATCCTATAGAAAAGCATTAAAAACTGCTAGATCTGATTACTTTTCTTCTCTTTTAGAAGAAAACAAACATAACCCCAGGTATTTATTCAATACAGTGGCTAAATTAACGAAAAATAAAGCCTCAACAAGTGTTGACATTTCCCAACACCACAGCAGTAATGACTTTATGAACTACTTTACTTCTAAAATCGATACTATTAGAGATAAAATTGCAACCATTCAGCCGTCAGCTACAGTTTCGCATCAGACAGTGCACTATAGACCCCCTGAGGAACAGTTCCACTCATTCTCTACTATAGGAGAGGAAGAATTGTATAAACTTGTTAAATCATCTAAACTTACAACATGTATGTTAGACCCTATACCATCTAAGCTCCTAAAAGAGGTGCTTCCAGAAGTCATAGGTCCTCTTCTGACTATTATTAATTCCTCATTGTTATTAGGACATGTCCCCAAAACCTTCAAACTGGCTGTTATTAAGCCTCTCATAAAAAGCCACAACTTGACCCCAAAGAACTAGTTAATTATAGACCAATCTCGAATCTCCCTTTTCTGTCCAAGATACTAGAAAAGGTGGTATCCTCACAATTATATTCCTTCTTAGAGAAAAATGGTATATGTGAGGATTTCCAGTCAGGATTTAGACCGTATCATAGTACTGAGACTGCTCTCCTTAGAGTTACAAATGATCTGCTCTTATCATCTGATCGTGGGTGTATATCTCTATTAGTTTTATTGGATCTTAGTGCTGCGTTTGACACAATTGACCACAACATTCTTTTGCATAGACTTGAACACTTTGTTGGCATCAGTGGAAGTGCATTAGCATGGTTTAAATCATACTTATATGACCGCCATCAGTTCGTAGCAGTGAATGAAGATGTATCATATCGATCACAAGTGCAGTATGGAGTACCTCAAGGCTCAGTTCTAGGGCCGCTACTCTTCACGCTTTATACAGTATTGTTCAAAATAATAGCAGTACAATGTGACTAACCAGAATAATCAAGGTTTTTAGTATATTTTTTATTGCTACGTGGCAAACAAGTTACCAGTAGGTTCAGTAGATTGTCAGAAAACAAACAAGACCCAGCATTCATGATATGCACGCTCTTAAGGCTGTGCAATTGGGCAATTAGTTGAAAGGGGTGTGTTCAAAAAAATAGCAGTGTCTACCTTTGACTGTACAAACTCAAAACTATTTTGTACAAACATTTTTTTCTGGGATTTAGCAATCCTGTGAATCACTAAACTAATATTTAGTTGTATGACCACAGTTTTTTAAAACTGCTTGACATCTGTGTGGCATGGAGTCAACCAACTTGTGGCACCTCTCAGCTGTTATTCCACTCCATGATTCTTTAACAACATTCCACAATTCATTCACATTTCTTGGTTTTGCTTCAGAAACAGCATTTTTGATATCACCCCACAAGTTCTCAATTGGATTAAGGTCTGGAGATTGGGCTGGCCACTCCATAACATTAATTTTGTTGGTTTGGAACCAAGACTTTGCCCGTTTACTAGTGTGTTTTGGGTCATTGTCTTGTTGAAACAACCATTTCAAGGGCATGTCCTCTTCAGCATAGGGCAACATGACCTCTTCAAGTATTTTAACATATGCAAACTGATCCATGATCCCTGGTATGCGATAAATAGGCCCAACACCATAGTAGGAGAAACATGCCCATATCATGATGCTTGCACCTCCATGCTTCACTGTCTTCACTGTGTACTGTGGCTTGAATTCAGAGTTTGGGGGTCGTCTCAGAAACTGCCTGTGGCCCTTGGACCCAAAAAGAACAATTTTACTCTCATCAGTCCACAAAATGTTCCTCCATTTCTCTTTAAGCCAGTTGATGTGTTCTTTGGCAAATTGTAACCTCTTCTGCACATGCCTTTTTTTTAACAGAGGGACTTTGCGGGGGATTCTTGAAAATAGATTAGCTTCACACAGACGTCTTCTAACTGTCACAGTACTTACAGGTAACTCCAGACTGTCTTTGATCATCCTGGAGGTGATCATTGGCTGAGCCTTTGCCATTCTGGTTATTCTTCTATCCATTTTGATGGTTGTCTTCCGTTTTCTTCCACGTCTCTCTGGTTTTGCTCTCCATTTTAAGGCATTGGAGATCATTTTAGCTGAACAGCCTATCATTTTTTGCACCTCTTTATAGGTTTTCCCCTCTCTAATCAACTTTTTAATCAAAGTACGCTGTTCTTCTGAACAATGTCTTGAACGACCCATTTCCCTCAGCTTTCAAATGCATGTTCAACAAGTGTTGGCTTCATCCTTAAATAGGGGCCACCTGATTCACACCTGTTTCTTCACAAAATTGATGACCTCAGTGATTGAATGCCACACTGCTATTTTTTTGAACACACCCCTTTCAACTAATTCAACTAATTGCCCAATTGCACAGCCTTAAGAGCGTGCATATCATGAATGCTGGGTCTCATTTGTTTTCTGAGAATCTACTGAACCTACTGGTAACTTGTTTCACACGTAGCAATAAAAAAATATACGAAAAACCTTGATTATTCTGGTTAGTCACATTGTACTGCTATTATTTTGAACAATACTGTATGTTACCCTTGGGAGATATCATCAGGAAACATGGTGTTAGCTTTCACTGTTATGCTGATGATACGCAGCTCTATATTTCCTCGCAGCCCGGTGAAACACACCAATTTGAAAAACTAATGGAATGCATAGTCGATATAAAAAATTGGATGACGAGTAATTTCTTACTGCTAAATTCAGAAAAAACAGAGGTGTTAATCATAGGGCCTAAAAACTCTGCTTGTAATAACCTAGAACACTGTCTAAGACTTGATGGTTGCTCTGTCAATTCTTCATCATCAGTTAGGAACCTAGGTGTGCTACTTGATCGCAATCTTTCCTTAGAAAGCCACGTTTCTAGCATTTGTAAAACTGCATTTTTCCATCTCAAAAATATATCTAAATTACGGCCTATGCTCTCAATGTCAAATGCAGAAATGTTAATACATGCATTTATGACCTCAAGGTTAGATTATTGTAATGCTTTATTGGGTGGTTGTTCTGCACGCTTGGTAAACAAACTACAGCTAGTCCAAAATGCAGCAGCAAGAGTTCTTACTAGAACCAGGAAGTATGACCATATTAGCCCGGTCCTGTCCACACTGCACTGGCTCCCTATCAAACATCGTATAGATTTTAAAATATTGCTTATTACTTATGAAGCCCTGAATGGTTTAGCACCTCAGTATTTGAATGAGCTCCTTTTACATTATACTCCTCTACGTCCGCTACGTTCTCAAAACTCAGGCAATTTGATAAAACCTAGAATATCAAAATCAACTGCGGGCGCAGATCCTTTTCCTATTTGGCGCCTAAACTCTGGAATAACCTACCTAACATTGTTCGGGAGGCAGACACACTCTTGCAGTTTAAATCTAGATTAAAGACCCATCTCTTTAACCTGGCATACACATAACATACTAATATGCTTTTAATATCCAAATCCGTTAAAGGATTTTTAGGCTGCATTAATTAGGTAAACTGGAACCGGAACACTTCACATAACTCCTGATGTACTTTCTACATCATTAGAAGAATGGCATCTACGCTAATATTTGTCTGTTTCTCTCTTGTTCCGAGGTCACCGTGGCCACCAGATCCAGTCTGTGTCCAGATCAGAGGGTCACTGCAGTCGCCCGGATCCAGTACGTATCCAGACCAGATGGTGGATCAGCACCTAGAAAGGACCTCTACATCCCTGAAAGACAGCGGAGACCAGGACAACTAGAGCCCCAGATACAGATCCCCTGTAAAGACCTTGTCTCAGAGGAGCACCAGGACAAGACCACAGGAAACAGATGATTCTTCTGCACAATCTGACTTTGCTGCAGTCTGGAATTGAACTACTGGTTTCGTCTGGTCAGAGGAGAACTGACCCCCAACTGAGCCTGGTTTCTCCCAAGGTTTTTTTCTCCATTCTGTCACCGATGGAGTTTCGGTTCCTTGCCGCTGTCGCCTCTGGCTTGCTTAGTTGGGGTCACTTCATCTACAGCGATATCGTTGACTTGATTGCAAATAAATGCACAGACACTATTTAACTGAACAGAGATGACATCACTGAATTCAATGATGAACTGCCTTTAACTATCATTTTGCATTATTGAGACACTGTTTTCCTAATGAATGTTGTTCAGTGCTTTGGTGCAATGCATTTTGTTTAAAGCACTATATAAATAAAGGTGATTGATTGATTGATTGATATTGAGACTATAAAAAATAATTCTGCATCTATTTTTAGTGTGGGTGGCACCGGCACACCCTGGCACACCCTGGCTACTGCTGGGTTAAAATGTGTAAACTTTACTTTAACCCAGCACGTGTTCTGTCCAATATTTACCCAGCGCTGGTTTGCCAATTGGCTTATTTTTAACCCAGCCACACGCTGGCCCTGTGCATATAGATTAATTAGATAAAGGAATATCTAAATTCGTGCCTAATCGCCTACAGTATTTTTTTAGAACTTAGAACAGAACAGAAAAAATGCTGCAGCCAATGAGCATCCGGCGGGGGCTGGTTGCACGACGACTCAACCTCCGCAGACAGTTTTTAATGTTTATCAGACAATAACTACTCAAGATCTAGCTTTAGTATAATTTTCGGGAAAATTAGGGCCAGATTCGGGATTCAGGACAACAGTTTAGATTTCAGGAACTGTGCTTAAACTGGAGAGTGCCTAAACTCAGCGTGTGCCTCACAGATTTAAGAAATATAGGCTATATATTACAGACAGCTTGAAATGTTTTCTTTTAAACGAAAATATTCAAAACCAAACTAAACAGGCTACTCTCTGATGATGTAATCCATATGCACCGGCGGCGCCAGGGGGGTCTTGGGGGGTCTCAAGACCCTGCCAAAAAATGCCTTGACCCCCCATTTGACCCCCCAGCCTCTTCCTGATTAAAAAATATATATATTCGGGATAAAGATCCAAAAATGTTTCTCTTCAAACTGAGCAGAAAAAAAAATAATAATAATTATTTCGACATTTATTCATACACTGAACCGAGAACCGTTTCTGTCGGACGCGTCCGATTCGAGAACTGATGAGCTGATGATAACTGCGCATGCGTGGTTCAGCGTGAAGCAGACTGAGACAGAGCGCATCTGAACCTAACTGATTCTTTTGGTGATTGATTCTGAACTGATTCTGTGCTAATGTTATAAGCGCGGGTAAACCAAAGGCTTGAATGAAGGGCAATCATCGCCAATGACGGCATTACATCGAGCGCAAAAGAACCGGTGACCCATTTTTTTTTCAGCTGGTTTATTTGATCGAATTGTCCGAAAGAACCGGTTCACTTGAGCACCTGCTCCTTTGCCCCTTAAGTGCACTTTTGTCAAAGCAAAATTTCCTCAATTTTTTTTTTTGTAATAACATAAACTTTTGTGAATGCCTGCCCACGCCCAATAATAATATTAGTACAATTTATTAATAATAATTTAGCCGTAAATAAAATGACCAACATGATGACAGTTCACCTGACTACGACCTCATCCAACCGGGAAGATTCCTCATGCTGCACGCGCATTTTTTAAATGCTAGAGGATATTTTAAACATCGTGGCAGCTGGTAAGTGGTGTTTCATTCTCAGCGAAGTGATTTTGGTGTTTATTTACTTATTATTATTTTACAAGAACGATGTGAGAACATGCAGATTCGTTGTTTATATTGCTGTGTGTAGCCTGTAGTGTAGAAGTAACACAAGCGTGCTGTTTGAGGGAGAACAGTTTCACAGGCATCGAGGGGTCTGGTCTTTTTTATGTTATTTGAATAAACTTTTATTATATTAAAGTACTTATTTATTTTTAACACGTAAAAATAATTATCACAACACTGGTAAGGCTTATTCAGATTTTCTCATTCTCTGAATTATCATTATAAAAATAAAAACAATTCAGAAATGAATTAAAATATAATTATATTTTAAATGTGATGCAAATATTTTTTCTACAATAGCAACAGTGTTTACAACAGCAAGACCACTTTAGCCTGTAAACTCAATAATATCTATCTGGAAATAAATGTAAAAATATCAATGTCAATAAAAATGCATAATATACCTGACATGTAAGTGCAGTGTGAAGGATATGAATCACAAATGTAGCCTGTCATTTGTTTACATTGCAAAGGTGTTTTTGTTGTTTAGTAGCAGAAATATGCAGTTATTAGCCATGTCCACTGTATTTTTTGTTGGTTTTCATGAGACCCCCCTTGAAAAGACCAGGACCCCCCCATTGCCCCCCCAATCAAAATTGTCTGGAGCCGCCACTGTCCATATGAAATGTGCATTTCTCTCTGGCGTTCATGGCGAGTCTGCATCGTCAACTTCATCTTTGCAGCGACACAGAAAACACCAGCTTATTACTAAACAATTAAATGACTCCTTGTTTTTTTTGCAACCAGCAGGCCGTTCTGTGTTGAGCGAGACCCCATGAGCGAGCGGAGCGGGATATTCAGAACTGCACTCTCCGCTCACGAGCTCTGATCGGAACAAACCCAAGCCTCAATGTCTGCTGACCTTGCAGAAACATACAAATAGACATAGCCAGACGAGACTATATTAGTACAAATTATGAGCTTACTGACGATTTTTTTATAATTCTTGAAAAATAAATTAGATTATATTAAGGATATATTTTTTGCTTATTTCCTACATCTATGGCCCTAATTACGCTACGATGAGGATTTACTACTATTAAAAAGTGCAGATCAGGTACAATATTTTCTTTTCCTTTTTTTGCGGTCCGAGTTGCGGGCGGGTTAGTCGGTCAGGTGCTGGTTATTAATACATTGACCCGCGCATCACTGCCGCAAATAGCTGTAACCAAAACTACAAAATATTTTTGTAAAGTACATAAAATAAAAAATAAAAAAGTAGAAAAAGTCTTGCCTCCCTGTGTTCACTGTGTATAGTGTGTGAGAGAGTGTGTTCACTGTGTGTGAGAGAGTGTGTGTGTGTGTGTGTCTCACCATGCAGACGCTGTGAGGGTTGCAGGGATTGGAGAAGGCGCTGCAGGCTGCTTCTGCTGCTTTGGTGTTTCCTGGACACACTGAGATCATGTGAGGGATGTGTGCTTGTGTAATGAAGCCCCTGTGCCCTAAAACGCCCGGGATCACCGGTCTAAATGACATCCGTCGCCCTCGCATCTGCACTAATGAAGCCCCTGTGCCCTAAAACGCCCGGGATCACCGGTCTAAATGATGCCCGTCGCCCTCACATCTGCAGTAATGAAGCCCCTGTGCTCTAAAACACCCGGGATCACCGGTCTAAATGATGCCCGTCGCCCTCGCATCTGCACTAATGAAGCCCCTGTGCCCTAAAACGCCCGGAATCACCGGTCTAAATGACCCGTCGCCCTCACATCTGCAGTAATGAAGCCCCTGTGCTCTAAAACGCCCGGGATCACCGGTCTAAATGATGCCCGTCGCCCTCACATCTGCAGTAATGAAGCCCCTGTGCTCTAAAACACCCGGGATCACCGGTCTAAATGATGCCCGTCGCCCTCGCATCTGCACTAATGAAGCCCCTGTGCCCTAAAACGCCCGGGATCACCGGTCTAAATGACCCGTCGCCCTCACATCTGCAGTAATGAAGCCCCTGTGCCCTAAAACGCCCGGAATCACCGGTCTAAATGACCCGTCGCCCTCACATCTGCAGTAATGAAGCCCCTGTGCTCTAAAACACCCGGGATCACCGGTCTAAATGATGCCCGTCGCCCTCGCATCTGCACTAATGAAGCCCCTGTGCCCTAAAACGCCCGGAATCACCGGTCTAAATGACCCGTCGCCCTCACATCTGCAGTAATGAAGCCCCTGTGCCCTAAAACACCCGGGATCACCGGTCTAAATGACCCGTCGCCCTCACATCTGCAGTAATGAAGCCCCTGTGCCCTAAAACACCCGGGATCACCGGTCTAAATGACCCGTCGCCCTCACATCTGCAGTAATGGAGCCCCTGTGCCCTAAAACACCCGGGATCACCGGTCTAAATGACCCGTCGCCCTCACATCTGCAGTAATGAAGCCCCTGTGCCCTAAAACACCCGGGATCACCGGTCTAAATGACCCGTCGCCCTCACATCTGCAGTAATGAAGCCCCTGTGCCCTAAAACACCCGGGATCACCGGTCTAAATGATCCATCGCCCTCACATCTGCAGTAATGGAGCCCCTGTGCCCTAAAACACCCGGGATCACCGGTCTAAATGACCCCTGTCGCCCTCGCATCTGCACTAATGAAGCCCCTGTGCCCTAAAACACCCAGGTTCACCGGTCTAAATGACCCGTCGCCCTCACATCTGCAGTAATGAAGCCCCTGTGCCCTAAAACACCCGGGATCACCGGTCTAAATGACCCGTCGCCCTCACATCTGCAGTAATGAAGCCCCTGTGCCCTAAAACACCCGGGATCACCGGTCTAAATGACCCGTCGCCCTCACATCTGCAGTAATGAAGCCCCTGTGCCCTAAAACGCCCTGGATCACCGGTCTAAATGATCCGTCGCCCTCACATCTGCAGTAATGGAGCCCCTGTGCCCTAAAACACCCAGGATCACCGGTCTAAATGACCCCCGTCGCCCTCGCATCTGCACTAATGAAGCCCCTGTGCCCTAAAACACCCAGGATCACCGGTCTAAATGACCCGTCGCCCTCACATCTGCAGTAATGAAGCCCCTGTGCCCTAAAACACCCGGGATCACCGGTCTAAATGACCCCCGTCGCCCTCGCATCTGCAGTAATGAAGCCCCTGTGCCCTAAAACACCCAGGTTCACCGGTCTAAATGACCCCCGTCGCCCTCACATCTGCAGTAATGAAGCCCCTGTGCCCTAAAACGCCCGGGATCACCGGTCTAAATGATCCGTCGCCCTCACATCTGCACTAATGAAGCCCCTGTGCCCTAAAACACCCAGGATCACCGGTCTAAATGACCCGTCGCCCTCACATCTGCAGTAATGAAGCCCCTGTGCCCTAAAACGCCCGGGATCACCGGTCTAAATGACCCGTCGCCCTCACATCTGCAGTAATGAAGCCCCTGTGCCCTAAAACGCCCGGGATCACCGGTCTAAATGACCCGTCGCCCTCACATCTGCAGTAATGAAGCCCCTGTGCCCTAAAACACCCAGGATCACCGGTCTAAATGACCCGTCGCCCTCACATCTGCAGTAATGAAGCCCCTGTGCCCTAAAACACCCGGGTTCACCGGTCTAAATGACCCGTCGCCCTCACATCTGCAGTAATGAAGCCCCTGTGCCCTAAAACACCCGGGATCACCGGTCTAAATGACCCGTCGCCCTCACATCTGCAGTAATGAAGCCCCTGTGCCCTAAAACACCCGGGATCACCGGTCTAAATGACCCGTCGCCCTCGCATCTGCAGTAATGAAGCCCCTGTGCCCTAAAACACCCGGGATCACCGGTCTAAATGACCCCCGTCGCCCTCACATCTGCACTAATGAAGCCCCTGTGCCCTAAAACACCCGGGATCACCGGTCTAAATGACCCCCGTCGCCCTCACATCTGCAGTAATGAAGCCCCTGTGCCCTAAAACACCCGGGATCACCGGTCTAAATGACCCCGTCGCCCTCGCATCTGCAGTAATGAAGCCCCTGTGCCCTAAAACACCCGGGATCACCAGTCTAAATGATGCCCGTCGCCCTCGCATCTGCACTAATGAAGCCCCTGTGCCCTAAAACACCCGGGATCACCGGTCTAAATGACCCCCTCGCCCTGGCATCTACAGTAATGAAGCCCCTGTGCCCTAAAACACCCGGGATCACCGGTCTAAATGACCCCTAATATGTGTGTGTCGTGTTAAAGATCAGATATGTTGTTGTTGTTTCCTCTCTCTGGATCAGGGCTCCTTCGTTTGGGTGATGGTTTTGGTTCAGCATTATGTCGGATCAACACTAAAGTAAAACAGATCAATGCAATTTTACTTGATAACAGAGTGCTTTTGACCCGCGATCAGTAATGAATGCCTCAAACAGTCACACATTTATTTCCGGCACCACGTGACTCCTCTCCCCGCCCCCAGAAATCACGTGAACTGTCCCATGACGTCAGCGCCGGAACCCTGCTAAATAAATCCATTCAGCTTTACTATTAACCGTTTCATTGGCGAATCTCAAATTCACTGCAAGAAATTCAGTCACCAAAGGGCCATTTTTATTGTTTGAAAAAAAAAAAAAAAAAAAACTTATATCGGCAGTAACCGATATAAGCATTTGATTATTTTGTGTGTACATAATATATGCCAACATTAATTTTTTTTTTTAAAAAGCGAAACGAAGGACCCAAATCAAAAATTAACACACATTCCTCAAACATACACTGCATCATAATGGTTTATTTTTGCTCCAAACACAATTATCACAATTCTATGACTGACTCACTGCAGACTTTTTTTTTTAAATGAACGTTCATGTCAGCAGACAGCCAACAGATGCATTGTGGGTAAATGGATCCAGTGGGTGCCGAGGATTGTGGGTAAATGGATCCAGTGGGTGCCGAGGATTGTGGGTAAATGAATTCAGTGGGTGCCGAGGATTGTGGGTAAATGAATTCAGCGGGTGCCGAGGATTGTGGGTATGTTGAATCAGTAGGGTCTGAATTTCCTCTGTGCTCTCAGTACAGCGATTCTCTGTTTGTCCTCTTCAAACTTCTTCCTTAGCTCAGCGATATCTGAAACAGATTATTTGGTTTGAGAGCCTCTCAGACACACATCACCCTTCCCTGACTTATTCTCTGAATTATGAGCTTTGACATAAAAAGGCACACAAAAAAAAAAGTTAACGTCTTGCCCCACGGAGATCGAGTCTTGCACCTCCAAGTTAGCCCCTCCCAGTTCGCGTCTTGCCCCTCTGAATTCGCCCCACCGACATCGCGTGTCATCCCTATAAATTCGACCCTCCGAGTACGGGTCTAGCCCCTCCGAGTTTGCGTCTTGCCCCTCCGAGTTCGCCCCTCCGAGATCGCGTCTCGCCCTTTTGAGTTTTGCGTCTCGCCCCTCCGAGTTTGCGTCTTGCCCTCCGAGTTCGCCCCTCCGAGTTCACCCCTCCGAGTTTGGGTCTCGCCCCTCAGAGTTCGCCCCTCCGAGTTTGGGTCTCGCCCCTCAGAGTTCGCCCCTCCGAGTTTGGGTCTCGCCCCTCAGAGTTCGCCCCTCCGAGTTTGGGTCTCGCCCCTCCGAGTTTGGGTCTCGCCCCTACGAGTCGCCCCTCCGAGTTTGGGTCTCGCCCCTACGAGTCGCCCCTCCGAGTTTGGGTCTCGCCCCTCCGAGTTTGGGTCTCGCTCCTACGAGTCGCCCCTCCAAGTTTGGGTCTCGCCCCTACGAGTTTGGGTCTCGCCCCTACGAGTTCGCCCCTCCGAGTTTGGGTCTCGCCCCTCAGAGTCGCCCCTCCAAGTTTGGGTCTCGCCCCTCCAAGTTTGGGTCTCGCCCCTCCAAGTTTGGGTCTCGCCCCTCCAAGTTTGGGTCTCGCCCCTACGAGTCGCCCCTCCGAGTTTGGGTCTCGCCCCTACGAGTCGCCCCTCCGAGTTTGGGTCTCGCCCCTACGAGTCGCCCCTCCGAGTTTGGGTCTCGCCCCTCCGAGTTTGGGTCTCGCCCCTCTGAATTCGGGTCTCGCCCTCCGAGTTAGTGTCTCGGCCCTCTGAGTTCCCCCCCCCTCCGAGTTCGGGTCTCGCCCCTACGAGTTTGGGTCTCGCCCCTCAGAGTTCGCCCCTCCGAGTTTGGGTCTCGCCCCTCAGTCGCCCCTCCGAGTTTGGGTCTCGCCCCTACGAGTCGCCCCTCCGAGTTTGGGTCTCGCCCCTCCGAGTTTGGGTCTCGCCCCTCAGAGTTCGCACCTCCGAGTTTGGGTCTCGCCCCTCAGAGTCGCCCCTCCGAGTTTGGGTCTCGCCCCTACGAGTTAGTGTCTCGCCCCTCCGAGTTCCCCCCCCTCCAAGTTCGCAGATCTGAGATTGTGCCTCAATGCTCCGAGATCGCATATTGCATTTGTGTCTCACCACTCTGAATAAACATTTAGAGAATTTCACAAGTTTTTTTTATTATATATAATAATAGACTTCTTTTAGCTTGACGCAAGAAGACAGCAAAGTTCAGGTAGCAGACTCGTACACTAGTGTATCCATCTTCTCGCTTCTAAATTCGCATCTCGCCCCTCCAAGTTCTCGCCACTCCGAGTTTGCTCAGTTTCCGCCTTGACGCCCAGAATTTACATTTAGTGTAATATAATAAAATACTTCTTGTAGCTTGGTGCATGGAGACAGTGATTATCAGGGAGCAGACTCGTACACTAATTCACTATCTTACAGTCTTAACGCATGCATGAATGTGGCGTCGAGTTGCAGATCGTCTCAAGACTCACGTTCTTTCTGCGTGTTTCTGTGCTGCCACGTGTAGAAGTTCAGCAGCTCCTTGCGCTCGCTCTTCTTCTTCTCCCTCTTGAGCATCCTCTCATTGGCTGTCTCGCTGTGTGGGCGGACCTTCACGCCGCGGCTGCTCTTCGTCACCTTCACCCAACCCTCCTCATCCTCCTGCTGCTGCTCCGCCTCCTGGTTCTGACGCTCCGCCTCCTGTCAGGAAAGATTATGAATAATTCATGAGCTGTAGCTCTGTGTATGTGTGTGTTTGGGTGTGTGTGTGTGTGTCTCACCTCCTCCTTCTGTCTATCATAATTATTCATGAACTGATCGATGTCCTGCTGTAGTGATGAAGCTTTGATCAGTGAGTCTGAGTACTGCTGGATCCACTCTAGACACACACACATAGATCATCAGTATCATCATATCTTCATCACACACACCATCATCATCATCATCATCATATCTTCATCACACACACCACCATCATCATCATATCTTCATCACCATCATCATCAGTATCATCACACACACACTCACTGTGGATGCCGGTCCTGACGGGTCTCTCAGCTGTAGAGACGACGAGCGGGACGTTCTCCGGGTGCCGTTTAGCTGCGTTCACTGCAGATGCGTGTTTGAAGACGATGTATGCCACCCTGAAACACTACACATACACACACACACACACACACACACACAGTATATCATCATGAGTACATGCTGTGCGATCACGTTCAGTGATGTGTCAGCTGCTCTAGTGGCTGTGAAGGGGTCACCTGTCTGAGTGTGTCTGTGAAGTGTCTGGACACCCCGCTGTGGCTCGTCTCTGACGCTCCTGGTCTCTCCTTCAGCTCCACGGACTGGACAGACCCGAAACGGCTGAACACCTCTGTCAGAACACTCTAGAAACACACAGCACATGGGTTCAGTGCCCAGAGAGAAACACACAGCACACGGGTTCAGAGCCCAGAGAGAAACACACAGCACACAAGGACACGGGTTCAGTGCCCAAAGAGAAACACACAGCACACAAGGACACGGGTTCAGTGCCCAAAGAGATACACACAGCACACAAGGACACGGGTTCAGTGCCCAAAGAGATACACACAGCACACAAGGACACGGGTTCAGTCCCCAAAGAGAAACACAGCACACAAGGACACGGGTTCAGTGCCCAGAGAGAAACACAGCACACAAGGACACTGGTTCAGTGCTCAAAGAGAAACACACAGCACACAAGGACACGGGTTCAGTGCCCAAAGAGATACACACAGCACACAAGGACACGGGTTCAGTGCCCAAAGAGAAACACACAGCACACAAGGACACGGGTTCAGTGCCCAAAGAGAAACACAGCACACAAGGACACGGGTTCAGTGCCCAAAGAGATACACACAGCACACAAGGACACGGGTTCAGTGCCCAGAGAGAAACACACAGCACACAAGGACACGGGTTCAGTGCCCAAAGAGATACACACAGCACACAAGGACACGGGTTCAGTGCCCAAAGAGATACACACAGCACACAAGGACACGGGTTCAGTGCCCAAGAGAAACACACAGCACACAAGGACACGGGTTCAGTGCCCAAAGAGAAACACAGCACACAAGGACACGGGTTCAGTGCCCAAAGAGATACACACAGCACACAAGGACACGGGTTCAGTGCCCAGAGAGAAACACACAGCACACAAGGACACGGGTTCAGTGCCCAAAGAGATACACACAGCACACAAGGACACGGGTTCAGTGCCCAAAGAGATACACACAGCACACAAGGACACGGGTTCAGTGCCCAAAGAGAAACACACAGCACACAAGGACACGGGTTCAGTGCCCAAAGAGATACACACAGCACACAAGGACCACGGGTTCAGTGCCCAAAGAGAAACACACAGCACACAAGGACACGGGTTCAGTGCCCAAAGAGAAACACACAGCACACAAGGACACGGGTTCAGTGCCCAAAGAGATACACACAGCACACAAGGACACGGGTTCAGTGCCCAAAGAGAAACACACAGCACACAAGGACACGGGTTCAGTGCCCAAAGAGATACACACAGCACACAAGGACACGGGTTCAGTGCCCAAAGAGAAACACACAGCACACAAGGACACGGGTTCAGTGCCCAAAGAGATACACACAGCACACAAGGACACGGGTTCAGTGCCCAAAGAGAAACACACAGCACACAAGGACACGGGTTCAGTGCCCAAAGAGAAACACACAGCACACAAGGACACGGGTTCAGTGCCCAAAGAGATACACACAGCACACAAGGACACGGGTTCAGTGCCCAAAGAGAAACACACAGCACACAAGGACACGGGTTCAGTGCCCAAAGAGATACACACAGCACACAAGGACACGGGTTCAGTGCCCAAAGAGATACACACAGCACACAAGGACACGGGTTCAGTGCCCAAAGAGATACACACAGCACACAAGGACACGGGTTCAGTGCCCAAAGAGATACACACAGCACACAAGGACACGGGTTCAGTGCCCAAAGAGAAACACACAGCACACAAGGACACGGGTTCAGTGCCCAAAGAGAAACACACAGCACACAAGGACACGGGTTCAGTGCCCAAAGAGATACACACAGCACACAAGGACACGGGTTCAGTGCCCAAAGAGATACACACAGCACACAAGGACACGGGTTCAGTGCCCAAAGAGATACACACAGCACACAAGGACACGGGTTCAGTGCTCAAAGAGAAACACACAGCACACAAGGACACGGGTTCAGTGCCCAGAGAGATACACACAGCACACAAGGACACTGGTTCAGTGCCCAGAGAGAAACACACAGCACACAAGGACACTGGTTCAGTGCCCAGAGAGATACACACAGCACACAAGGACACGGGTTCAGTGCCCAGAGAGATACACACAGCACACAAGGACACGGGTTCAGTGCCCAGAGAGATACACACAGCACACAAGGACACGGGTTCAGTGCCCAGAGAGATACACACAGCACACAAGGACACTGGTTCAGTGCCCAGAGAGATACACACAGCACACAAGGACACGGGTTCAGTGCCCAGAGAGATACACACAGCACACAAGGACACTGGTTCAGTGCCCAGAGAGATACACACAGCACACAAGGACACTGGTTCAGTGCCCAGAGAGATACACACAGCACACAAGGACACGGGTTCAGTGCCCAGAGAGATACACACAGCACACAAGGACACTGGTTCAGTGCCCAGAGAGAAACACACAGCACACAAGGACACGGGTTCAGTGCCCAAAGAGATACACACAGCACACAAGGACACGGGTTCAGTGCTCAAAGAGATACACACAGCACACAAGGACACTGGTTCAGTGCTCAAAGAGAAACACACAGCACACAAGGACACGGGTTCAGTGCCCAGAGAGATACACACAGCACACAAGGACACTGGTTCAGTGCCCAAAGAGAAACACACAGCACACAAGGACACTGGTTCACGGGTTCAGAGAACAAGTGCTGGTCCAGATAATATCAGTAGTCGATTACTCTCCAACTGTGCTGTACAATTAGGCCCGATTTTTTATTATATTTTTAATTTATCCTTGTCTCAACAGAAGGTGCCTAGTCTGTGGACACAGTCTACTATAGTCCCTGTTGGTAAATCTAAGCATCCCAAATCATTAAATGACAAGGCCTATAGCCCTGACTTCATTAGTGATGAAGTCACTGGAAAAACTGATCAAAGCTGAACTGCTGAAAACTACTGAACACCGAATGGATCGCCTGCGGTTCACGTACAGGACCAGGAGAGGTGTTCAGGATGCCACCATAACTCTGTTGAATTACATCTGTAAGCACCTTGACAGTCCAAACAACCATGTCAGATTGATGTTTGTTGATCTTTCATCTGCCTTCAACACTATTCAGCCTCATCTACTAATTCAGAGACTAAGGGATAACTTTGGTCTAGAAGGTAGTATTGTTGGCTGGATCTTGGACTGTCTTACAGGCAGAACGCAAAGAGTAAGAGTAAATGGCAAATTTCCTGATCTATCTGTAACATCTACTGGTTCACCACAAGGGTGCGTTCTTTCTCCTTTGCTGTACATATTGTACACAAATGACTCTTGTAGTAGTTTTGAAAACCGTCATATATTGAAGTTTGCGGATGACACAGTCATAGTGAGCCTGTTGAATAGCACTGAAACTTCGCATGGTCCTGTGATTGATTACTTTTTAAAATGGTGTCAGGAATCTTTTTTTATCCTTAAACGTTTTAAAGACAAAAGATATGTGCATTGATTTTAGACGTGCTCAGCCTTCCCCTGACACTAGTGACTGATGGTCAGACAGTCGAATCGGTAGAGTCTTATAACTACTTAGGCACTTTCCTCGATAACAAGCTGACATTTAAGAAAAATACTGACTCGATCCATAAGAAAAGCCAGCAGCGTTTTTTTGTCTTAGAAAACTATCTAAATTCCAGGTTGACTCTACTTTGATGATTTTGTTTTATCGTTCTTTTATTGAGTCTATTATTACGTTCTCCTTTGTTTGTTGGTTTCAATCCTTGAGGGTAAAAGAGGGGAACTTACTGAACAAGGTTGTTAGCGTCAGTAGTAAAATTATAGGGCTTTCACAAGAAACTTTACAGGATCTCTACGAAAAACAGCTCTTTAAGAAAGCAAACTCTATCTTGACTGACTTCTCTCATCCTTTATATCTACAGTTTCAGTTTTTACCATCAGGTTCATTGCTCATTATTTTTTATTTGATCAGAACGTGCATTATATTTATTTAATTTTTTATTATACTGTGTATTTGTGTTTGTAAGTTTGTGTGCTCCTATGCTGTAAAACTAATTGCCCCACTGGGGGACAAATAAAGGTATTGAACTTGAATCTCAGGATTCTCTGTAATTGGCAAACAAAGTTAAATCTTTTTTTATTTTTCTTACTCAAATTATTCTAATACAATAATCTTAATCTCCAAACTGTTTTAGATAGTTCTGCTTTGCTTCTTATGCTTTTCTAAAAAAAAGTGTTTGATTGTGCTCCATTCTCGACACACACGCAAGGATCATGAACACATTTCCTGCAACACAACACAGCAGCACAGGTTACAGTTCACTGGAGTGAGCCTGTTTCATGTTTTATGGACGCAACATATTTCAACGTCTGTTAACAAAAATTAAAACTTAAATATTAGTAGTTACATTTTTCAGGTGTACGCTAAAATAAAATGATATAGGCTTAATGTCGACCGTTTTTTTACATTTTTATATATATATATATATATATATATATATATATATATTATATATATATATATATATATATATATATATATATATATATATATATATTTTGGTGGGTCGTGAAATTGATTTCACTTGTCTAGGTGGGTCATGGAATGGAAAAGTTTGGGAAACACTTGTCCAGATCAAGGGTTTTTAAAGGGGGACATTTTAGAGAATAATAATAATACAATTATTACTAAATAGAAAATTAAAATTTAAAATAAATTTTAAAAAATAAAAATTAGTAAAATAAATAACTTATATGAAAAGTATTGAGTGTGTGTCTGTGTGAGTTATAGTAGTGTGTGTGTGTGTAAGAGACTGACCTCCGTGCAGTACGGAGGGACGTTGAGCACGAACAGTGTTCGGTCCAGTGGTCGGTTCGTGCTGGACTCCGCTCGGACCCGGTGCTCTTTAACACACAGCTGATGAAGAGCAGCATGAGCGTCATCCTCACTGAACCTCAGCGACAGCACTGCGCACACACATACATACACACACATACACACATCATATTACAGCTCAAAGACACGACACAACGCGCAACTGTGTCATCTTCCGTGATTACCGGATAAAGGAACAGATTTCTAGACGTTACTGAAACACAAACAGATGTTAACTTTACCACTGAAGCCTCCGGGAATGACGCGCGCGTGTTGATCTGCAGACGGCGCCATCTTGGTTTACCCGCGTCACCGGAAACAGAAACGCAATGGCTGCTGGGAACTATAGTTATTCTAGTGAATATATCTCCACAAGAATTGAATAATAAGGAATTGGGTGAAATATGAGCATAAATAAGTTTATCAGACGGGTGCCCTGTTCACTTTTCTATCAAATAAAACCAACCAGGCTGTATTTTCAGCATCATTCCTCCAGTCTTCAGTGTCACATGATCTTCAGAAATCATGAAAAGATAATTTACTGCTCAAGAAACATTTCTGATTATTATCAATGTTGAACAGTTTTTAATACATTCTATTTTTCAGGATTCACAGATGAATAGAAAGTTCAATAGAGCAGCATTTATTTGAAATACTACTACTGTTTCAGCTATTAAAATAGTTTTGTATAGAATAGCAAAGTGATGATATTTAGTTTCGTTTTTTTTTAAGTTAATTTAGAAGAATGTTAGGAAGATTTTTGTTCATTACATGTAAGTTTTAGTTTTTTAAGTAATGACCAAGCATCTAGCGGCAGACAGTGAGTCTATGTTTGATCAGTTTAGTCTTCTCAAATCATCACGACTTGCCCAAAATAAAATCTATAGCTATAGAACAGTTCAAGCATATGACAATGTTAAAATGTTAGACCCAGATAAACGTGCGCTTTATTCAATAGTTTGTGTCAGGACATGGAGACGACCGCATGATCATTTCCATGTTTTCATTGGATACGCCATCATTTTTGCTCATAAAGGTAACAGTAATACATCATTCGTAACTGTAAAGGGTCTACTTTTATTTGTATGCAGTCACAATATCAACAAAACTTTGTGCTTTTATAAAAATAAAGAAAACAAATATGATCTGATGTTTACAACTGCAACTAGGGGTTAAGTGTCTTGTTCAGGGACACATTGGTGTCTCACAGTGGATTCGAACCCAGCTCTCTCACACCAAAGGCATGTGTCTTATCCACTGCACCAACACCACCCTATGTGCTTGAACAGGAGCACTTCACAAAAAGTATGCATTTCTTAAAGGTGGGTGTAATGAAGAGATGGAGAGCACTGCACATGAACTTTTAGCTCATTGTTTGTCATTTTCCCGAAGTATTGTGATGTTTTACTAACTCTCTAACTGCTCATCTGTGCTAATGTGTGCGTGTAGGCGATGTATAATGTTTATAATAGCCTATATTCATCATAACAGTATTTCATAAATGAGGCGATCTGTAGAATACACATGTCCCGAGGCCCAGATGGACTCTGTGTGTCGGACATGTCCTGATTACTGACCTCTACTCTGTTACATCACACACTCTTTATCTGTCACTTCTGATGTAATGCGTCAGTTTGAGCTGAACAGTGATCTCAAACCTGTGAATGATAGTGTAACGTGAACACATCTCACAGAAGACTGAACAATAAAGAGAGCAAACACAGCTGAGTATAAACTAAGACCTTTACTGAAGAGAAGAGAGAACAGGGTCACAGAAACAGTGTTAAAAGACAAAAGATAACAGAAACAGGAGCTGGTGCGCCCCTAGAAGCTCACGTGGTGTGTGTGTGTGTGTGTGTGTGTGTCAGATCTTGATGCGGAAGGCGGTGGCGT
>NC_039245.1:15280045-15305045 GCF_003368295.1 Carassius auratus | reverse complement strand
TAGATGTTAGGGCTGTGCAAAAAAAATCGAATGCGATGTTCATGCGCATCTCGTCAGTAAAAACGCTCCTGTGATTATAACTACATCTCCAGCACATGCTCCTGCACACTTGCTTCTCAAAACTAATCCAATCCTGTTTCCAGGAGGGTAGCGCGCGCTCAGCTGCTGTCCAATCACAACACAGGAACCGCTGGCCCAATCAGAACTCGTTACGTATTTCTGAAGGAGGGACTTTATAGAACAAGGAAGTCATCAGAACGCTTTTGTGACAGTGAAAACAGCGGTATACAGATAGGTGAATTGTGTGAAAAATACTGTTTTTTACATGCGAAACATGAACACATGTTATATTGCACACTGTAAACACAATCAAAGCTTCAAAAAAGCACGAAAAATGGGACCTTAAAAAAAAAAACTAACGCCATGACTAATGAATAATACATTTCTAATATCTAAATCCGTGTGTGTGTGTGGGGGGGGCTCACTCGTGTCTGCAGGTTGGCTGTAGTGATCTTCATCTGTTTGTTAGGTATCACAGCTCCATCATCAAAGTCATCATCAGCAGATGAAACCTACAAGGAGACATACAGCTGGCCATCAGACTCATGTCATCCATAGGTTAAAACAGGACTAATGTAGTGTCATCTGACAGCGATGCTGATTGTGAAGGTGTTTCTGAGGAATGATGTGTGAGTCTCACCGGAGCGGCTGCACTGGGAACGTTGATGCGGATCCCGCTGGTCATTCCCACAGGCCGCTGCTGCACACACACACACACACTCACTGTCACTCATGCTCATCATGTGATGCTGATCAACATCTGCAGTCACTCATCCGCTCACCTGGATGGTTTTAGTGATCTTCAGAGATGCTGCGCTCTGATTGGACGCTGTTGGGATGCTCCTCTTTAAGCTCAGCCTATCACGTGCATCCACTACCTTTGTGATCCCGCCTCCTGGCTGCAGGGCCACACCCACTCTGGTGTTCTGTGGCCGAGGGCCGGCAGAGACAGGGCCAGTGTTGTGTATCTGGACGTGAGGGATAGCTGTGGGTTTGACGGCTGTCTGCTGGACTGTCGTGCTCAGAGGCGTCTGCTGCTGTTTGCGTGAGTTGATCAGCTGCCGCGCATCCTGCACAGCCCCGGCTCCAGCTCCGCCCCCTCGTCCCCGGATCCAGAACCGTGCGTCTTTCTGTCCCAGCTTCTCCCTCGCATCCTTCACCTGGAACGCTGGACAAGGACAGAGAGATGAACAACACGAAACTCTGAACAAACCACAGCTTCGTCAATCCCAGCGCACGTACCTCCTGTAGCTCCGCCCACTCCCAGTCGCTGTCTGACGTCACCACTGCCAATCTTCTGACGGGCATCGAAGGCCCTGCCCACTGACCCCGCCCCTCTGCCATATATGGGCCTGTGGGAGGGAAAACAGCATAGTTACACGGGAAAGACCAGCAGGACGCCAACAAACCTCTAAAGACGAATTTCCAATTAGAATTCGAATCAAAATGAACTTGGTCTTCAAAGTGTTCATACACAAGGAGTGTGTCTCAGTGGCTCAAAATAAAAATGTACGTGTATTAAAAAGGAAATGTGTATAACCGGTAGTTTGAATCAGAAGTATTTGATGTGGATCGACAGATATCGGCCGAATCATCGATCAATCGCTGAAGCACCTCGTGTTTTAATAGCGCAGATCTAGTTACGAGCTATAGTTCACGCGAGACATGTCGATTATGTAAAATAACTTACGAGATTTATGGAATTAACGATATGTACGAGGTTTGTAAGTAAAAACAGCCGCGAGCATAAACGGACAGGACGCGTCCGCCAATCAGAGCGCGGCTCAAAAGGGCATAATACCCAATGAGCTGCGGGAGAAGGCGGGACAACATGCTCAACATTCACGACTGCGTTTATAAAGAAAGAGTAAAGAAGTAAACACCCCGCGGTTTATATTAACGCCCTCTGAAGCGCCTGGACGCATTTACCTTTTATTACTGACTCCTCTGGCGTTAAAACTGCGGCGACGAATCACTTCATCCAGAGAGAGGTCCGCCATATCTACGCTTGCTGGAATCTACACGGGCGCAGCACGCAAGTGCGTGACGTACATATGGGCGGGGCGAGGCGATGCGTGACGGGCAGTGGAAAGGCTCAAAATACACGAGAGAAAACGCGAGAGCCTTTTTGCTGCAGATTTAATGCTTAAAAAGTTACATAGATAAAAAAGAATTAAGCCAATGCAGTTCATTTCCTCTTTTCATTCTACATTTCCCTTTGTATATTAATGAATGTAAAGAAAGTGAAATATTAATCACTTAGTATTAGTATGAAGCATTACTCTAAATATAACATATTTTGTTTATGGTGAAGAAAATGTCTCCTGAATAAAATGGCACTTCATAAAAAATAAAAAATAAACACTTTTACATTAGGCTATTAACAACAACAAAAACCGAAAATGCATATATATGTATTTTTTTGCTCAAATTAAAAAATGACATTAGAGAAATACAATTTAGCATATACATAACATACAATATATTAACAATTCATCCGAAGTCATCAGAACTAATGGAAGAGAGGAAAGATGGGAAAAAACTGAACAGAACAAATAAAGAAAAGAGGAGTATATAATAATATTAATAATAATAAAAAGGCAAAAAAATACATCAAACCAAGTATTAATCACGGTACATGAAAGATCTCATTATATCTCCTCAAAAAAGAAAAACATTTTTTGTTATTATTAATATTACTAATCGTAGAGATGTAATTAAATGTTCTGCTTCATATAAGTAATCTATAAAAGTTTCTTTTTTTTTAAGAAATGTCTGTTTGTGAAAACAGAAGTCTGCCACAAGGATAAGAAAGTTAAACTCATCCTCATCCTCAACGAGTAAATCACACTTCATCTTCACTTTAGAAAAACAACAGGAAGTTAAATCTTTGAAAAAAAGTGAGGAAACATTACATGAGAAAAATAAATGGCAAATATCTTCACTTTCTTCTCTACAGAAGGAACATACCTCACAAAATCTAGACAAGAACACATTACAAGGATGTATATTAAGCAGAATATTACAGTGCATTTTTCACTTTATTCAGTATACAGTACTTATATGGTAATAATGTTGTTTAGTGCATGACTCGTAGGAAAGGGAAGTGTTCATTAGACACATTAATCCAGCAGAATCACCTTTATAACAGAGTTAAAGTCTTTAAACTCAACGAGACACTGATGGATATTCATAAAGCATTCATAAGATAACAAATCACCATTAGAGATTAATAGATCAACAACAAAGTTATGATTTTATCAAACCATTTATATAAAAAAAAGACCTGTTCCTAATTTTAATATCCAGATTATTCCATAAGATGGTTTTGTGTTTGTAAAGCAGTTTCCAGGCTAACAATGCTTGCTGATGAACTCAGTTTAATAATTTACCAGTGGAGTAATTACAGTTCATCCAAACAGAGAGCCACCAAACCTCTTAAATATATTCATATATGAACATCTGACCCAATCTGTTTAACCAGTTCATTTTAAAAGTATTGTTCGTATCATCAAAATTCAGGACTTCAAGACCCCCATCTGCTTTTGTTTGCTAAAACATCTTTCTTCAGTTTGTGAGGTTTATTGCTCCAAATAAAATCATTATTATTATTATCTCCAGAGAAAGGGAAGGGTGCACAAATCTGCCTAAAATTAATACATCTCTTTGGAGCCAATCATCTACTAATTACATTTTATGTTATATGAATTCCCAAATATTTAACTTCATTTTTATTTGGTATATATTCTACAGTATCAAATAATTTGACATTTATTTAAATGAAGTTTGAGCCCAGAAGTGTTAGTAGTGAAGACTGGAGAAATAACGAGCGGTTTATCCTGCGAGAATAGAGTATCATCATCTGATAACTGTGAGATTCGAACCTCTCTGTTGGAGATATCAAAGACAGAAGAGTTATTATTGTGCTAAATATCTAAAGATAATGTTTCTACAACAAAGAGAAATAAAAAGGGAGGGCAACCTTGACGTATTCCTTGGAGATGTACGTGAATTTAAAATTTATACAACTATCTGTTTCTTCGTACAACATTTGAACAATATTTATGAGTTTCGAGGGAAATCCAGAAGCCTCTAAAGAGTTGATAAAGAACTGGTGTTTTACAGTGTTGAAGGCCTTATTAAAATGGAAGAATAAGATAATAGCATCAGATTTAAGCATTAAGAAAAAAGATTATTCTAAAAACTGCCAAAACAGTATGAAGAATTGTAAAGTAAGTGCATCGGAGCCAGGGACTTCACCTCTTCACGGATTTCATTGCATCTCTCATTTAACTGAAGGAGACAGGAGCCTCTCAGGAGAACTTCAATCCATCACTTATCTGAGGAATATCGCTCTTAATATAGGAGAAGAAGAGGAGAAGAAGCTCTTATTTTTCTCTCTGTCCTCAATCCAGCTCTGGATCTAACAAAGGCACTTTAACTATTTCTAAATAGAAATGGGCTATTTCCAATTGCAAAGTTTTTAACTGATTTAACAGATACTTTTTTTAAGGTATTTATTTTAATTGGCAACTCAGTTTCCCTATTAGCATTAGCCACTTTTAAGGTTTTAGATCTTTTTATTGCTAATCTTGCTTATATATATATATATATATATATATATATCTCTAAATACAAAACTACCCTCCAGAAAGCGAGAGGCGGTGACGTCACAGACTATCCCACAATGCACCGCCCGAAGAGCGCGCTCGAAGCGCAGATAGAGTGTTTGTGGTCACTGCACACTATTAAGGGCAGAACATGTGCTGGTGTGTGTGTGTGAGGGTGAAGATCCATCATATAAATCACCGCAGACTGAACGAGACGCGCGCTCCCTCTGCTCACCGTCGCCGTGCACGCGGGCGCTCGTCACCGGCACCAGGCGCTCGTGCACTACACACTCATGCCTTAAACTGATGAGTAAGGAAAATAACGACGCGGGGTGACGCCCGTGTTCTCGCAAACTCTCGCGAGGAGAATTTTTGAAAGGGCACAGGTCCGTCTGTAAGGTGACTCACCTACTTAGTGAGATGCCGAGCAGAGCCAGGATCTGCCCCGAGACCCTTATTAGTGTACAACAACAGAAACATTTCTCCAAGCCCGTAAGTGGTGTACAACAACAGAATCAGCTGCCCCGAGACCTTAACTAGTGCACAAAATATTATCTTCATTATCTGACCACACATTTTCCGCGATACCTTAGCTAGAGCACAAGAACAGACTAATCCGCCCCGGACCCTAACTAGTGTACAATAACAGAATAAACAATAGCAACTGAGCAGAGCTCTGCGCCGGAACACTAACTAGTGCACGATAGCAGAATATACATCAGCTGATCGGGGTTTTCTCTCTAGTACTGTACGAGTGTATAATCCATGAACATCAACAAGCAAACCACACTAAAGCGAAAGAAAACGAATACAATTTTAGGTTTTTCTCGAGTCTTAAAACATACAAGTACTCAAAATAAAATAAATTATCTGATTTCTCCATGTTGAACCATCTTCTTAATGCCCGGTGAAATTGCTTAAAATTAAACTGCATACGTTTTTTTCAGACAGATAAAAAGGTTTGTTTAAAGTGAGAAACTGTAGAAGTCATCTTCTAGTGCTACAACATCAATGAGAACACGACCCTTAAAGGGCCACACCCTCCTTCATCTCGTGTGTGACTGACTGACTAGTGTCCCAACCTTTTCAGCTCGCGGCCACACAATCACACTTGGCCCACTGCAAACAAAAATAAGACATAATAAAATATCTGACCCCACTATTGTTGGTTTAATAACTCAGAAGCTAGATTGTTAACTGTATTTATTGAATGAACTAGGGCTGTGCGATATGGAGAAAAAAAAAAAAAAAATATCACACACAGATATGCTTTACAGTCATAAATGCATTCAGGATTAATTTGAACATATTTCCAAAAGAAAAAACCAATTAGAGCTTTATCAAAAAGTTGTAACGTCTCTAGAACGGACAAAATAATCACTACAGTAAAGGTGTAACAAAATGTATAGATTTACGCCGCAGGGCCGGTTCTAGGGTGAGTTGAGATCCGGGGCTAAACCCAGAAAATCCCATCAAATATAAAAATAGAAATAGCCTACAGAAATATGAAATTCAAAAAAAATTAGAATGGTACTTTACCACTAGGTGGCGGCATGCCACTACCTTAATGAGTGATTCGGTCTGTCATTTAATCAATGGATTCGTTGGAAACAGATGATTCAATCAGAAAAAAACTGTTTTAATGAATGGGCCAGTGAATCATTTACTCCAGCAAATTTATTCAGTAAACACCGCTGTGTGTTGCTGCAGAGCAGCGAAATATGATCCTTTGCGAAATATGTCTTTTATTATCTTGTTTATTGCATTGTTGCCCTGACACGAAAAGTCTGCCACAGACCGTGCTAACCAAACATTATAACCACTGTGTGTGTGTGTGTGTGTGTGTGTGTGTGTGTGTGTGTGTGTCTGTCTGTGTGTGTGTCCTAAAGACTGTGCTGCGCAACCGTTAACTGTTTGCTGTTCAAAATGTAACCTTAAATCAGACACAAAACCGAAAAAGAAATATAACACTATGATTAAAATTTGCAGATACCTGAAGCAGTTGTATCTTGGCGTTCAAGTGTTGGCTGGGGTGGTTTTACTTCCCTTTTTTTTTTTTTTAGAATTTTGAAATATCCATTTTAATTTTCAAATAAATTGATCTAGTAAAATACAACACGCCAACAAACCGCCTTTCTCCAAAATCCAAAAGATCTCATTTAATTGGCTGGATTGTGCAGATGCTCATCGATGGTTGGCCAGTTTCATGTCAGTCAGAAGCACTCGTGTGAATGACACCGCCTAAATTGACAGACGTGAGAGTCGAGAGATATTTATCTATTTAATTAAATTCTAATATAAATTACTTTATTGGGCATGAAAATTCATTGATGGCATGGTGTTAATAAAAACATTCGGGGCTTTACTGAAAACACTCGGGGCTCCAGGCCCTTTAGCCCACCCCTAACACCGCCCTGGGTCCAAATATTTATTTATCACCAATAAACTGTTTCACAAACACTTCCTGCTTCGATGTCCAGATCTGAGTTAAAAAAAAAAAATCACAAACATGCTCCGAAGTGCCGCTCTGAAAACCTCGACCAAAGAATGTAAAAAATAAATGCATTTTAATATAGTAAAAATAATTAAGAATGGTCTTCCTCTATATTATATTAGCAGCCTAACTTTTAACGAGCAATGCACCATAAGATCACCTTTACACTATAAAAAACACTATATTTCAGCCAATATTAATGACCTCTATATAAAAAACATAGAATACCGTTCTTACCAAATTCATTCAACACGTTATTAAATCATAATTAGTTTTTAAACACTTACAGGAACTTTCAGATCTGATTCCAAAGTTACTGCGTTTATAAAACAACTCTATGAAAGACTCAGATCACGTATCTAAAAATAAATCGCTATAGTAAAAGAGAAATAATAAAAGGGGTGAAGTTTCCTACCGTTCTGCTGTGTTTGGTCCTCACGCGCGTCTGACGCTCCGCGGCGCGTCTCCGCCCCTCACACGTGCGTTTACAGCGCTAAATTAATCATCTGTGCTAATTATTATACATTTACTTCATTGTCAGCTTCAGGCACTTCATTTATTATTGTTCAATGAACTGTTTGAAACAAAAAAAGGTTGTATTTCAGTGTCTCTGAAGGGGATTATAGATCAACAGCGCCACCTGCTGTCGACACGCAGTTATTGGTAGTGATGCTACAGTCAAAAAACAGTAATAATTCAAACTTATCAAAATAAAATATATAAAATAATGGTTTCTATTTTGATATCCTTTAAAATATCATTTATTTCTGTGTTAAAAAAACGTAATAAATCATTCTGATCCCAAACTCTGAACTGTGTGTGTGTGTGTGTGTGTGTGTGTGTGTGTGTGTGTGTGTGTGTGTGTGTGTGTCGCACTTACACACTAATCCCCGCAATAATAAACATGTTAAACACTCATCTGAGGAGGAATATAATTTATATAGGAGGATATAATTTGATATGCAACATTACCTTTTCTTTTCATCATCATATTTAAGAGTTCATGATAATTTCGATTCAACTTTATTTCTCAGTTGATAAATCTGAATCAACCGAGTCGCGAACAGGCTCCGAAGTGTCGATCTGAATCAAAACAATCAACAATTCATTGTAAAAGAGTTCTATTATTTTAAGAAATAATAAATTTTACTGACCACAAACTTTTCAACTCTAGTTTTTATTGTTACAAAAGACTTCTATTTTAAATAAATTATCTTCTTTTTAACTTTTCATTCATCAAAGAATCCTGAAAGAAGTATCACAGTCCAGCAGCACAACTCTGATAATAAATCATCATATTAGAATGATTTCTGAAGATCATGTGACACTGAAGACTGGAGGAATGATACTGAAAATCACAGAAATAAAATAGATTTTAATGTATATTAAAATAGAAAAATTTGGTTTTACTTCATAATGTTATACTTTTTCCCCCCTGTACTTTTGATCAAATAAATCAAGTCAAGTCTGCTTTATTGTTAATTTCCACATGTACAGTACATACACACAGAGAATCGAAATTGCGTTACACTCAGACTCCGGTGCATACAGATACCATTAACATTAAAGCCTAAAAATCTAGATCAAATATAAAATGTAGATACAACTATACAATAAGGGAAAGTTAAAAAAAAGGCATATAATAAAATTAAAAATCAAGTTAAATAAAGCAACGCAAGGCAAATAGAGTGCAAATTCAATGAAATGAACATCAATGCAGATAAAAGACTTGTAGTGGGAAAAAAAACACTTATTAATAAATGCAGTTTTGATGAGTAAACTCCTGTAAAAAATAAATAATAACAATAATTTTTTTCATCAAAAATAAATCATTCTGATCCCAAACTCTCACCGGTGTGTGTGTGTGTGATTGTGTGTGTAGCACTTACACACTGATCCCCACAATAATAAAGATGTTAAATACTCATCTGAGGAGGATGTGGGACGTAAACTTTTCTGTAAACTGAGCCAAACAATTTTTCACTGATTTAGGGTAGAGTAAGAATATTTACGGTATTGCAAGTTAGTTCATACTTAGATATAAGAGTCGCGAACAGGCGCCGAAGTGGCGATCCGAATCAACGGAGTCGCGAACAGGCTCCGAAGTGTCGATCTGAATCAAAACAATCAACAATTCATTGTAAAAGAGTTCTATTATTTTAAGAAATAATAAATTTTACTGACCACAAACTTTTCAACTCTAGTTTTTATTGTTACAAAAGACTTCTTTTTTTAAATAAATTCTCTTCTTTTTTAACTTTTCATTCATCAAAGAATCCTGAAAGAAGTATCACAGTTCAGCAGCACAACTCTGATAATAAATCATCATATTAGAATGATTTCTGAAGATCATGTGACACTGAAGACTGGAGGAATGATGCTGAAAATCACAGAAATAAAATAGATTTTAATGTATATTAAAATAGAAAAATTTTGTTTTACTTCATAATGTTTCACTTTTTCCCCCCTGTACTTTTGATCAAATAAATCAAGTCAAGTCTGCTTTATTGTTAATTTCCACATGTACAGTACATACACACAGAGAATCGAAATTGCGTTACACTCAGACTCCGGTGCATACAGATACCATTAACATTAAAGCCTAAAAATCTAGATCAAATATAAAATGTAGATACAACTATACAATAAGGGAAAGTTAAAAAAAGGCATATAATAAAATTAAAAATCAAGTTAAATAAAGCAGCGCAAGGCAAATAGAGTGCAAATTCAATGAAGTGAACATCAATGCAGATAAAAGACTTGTAGTGCAAAAAAAAAAAAAAACACTTATTAATAAATGCAGTTTTGATGAGTAAACTCTTGTAAAAAATAAATAACAACAATATATTTTTTTCATCAAAATAAATCATTCTGATCCCAAACTCTCACCGGTGTGTGTGTGTGTGTGGTTGTGTGTGTAGCACTTACACACTGATCCCCACAATAATAAAGATGTTAAATACTCATCTGAGGAGGATGTGTGACGTACACTTTTCTGTAAACTGAGCCAAACATTTTTTCACTGATTTAGGGTAGAGTAAGAATATTTACTGTATTGCAAGTTAGTTCATACTTAGATATAATTTTATATGCAATATTACCTTTTCTTTTCATCATCATCTTTAAGAGTTCATGATTATTTCTGTTCAACTTTATTTCTCAGTTGATAATTCTATCCACAATTCAATAAACACAACACATGCAACTGAGATACAAGAAGGCTTGACTTCCATAAGTCATTGAAATCATTTAAAAATCAAAGTGACAGGTAAAAAAAAAAAAGCCTCAGGTCCAAATATTAATTAATCACTAATTAACTGTTTGAATTTTTTATTTTATTTTACATGTGCACAATCCCTCAACAAAACTAATGGGAAAAAATTAATAAAACAATAATAAAAATAATAATAAAATAATCAATAATGCCTCTATTTTTAAAATGCTCATATTTAAGTTGTTTTTCCCTTTTTTATTTTTTTTTCGGGACCATAATTCTGATGAGCTGAAAAGGGCATGAGTCCCGTGCAGGGCTCTACTCCACAGTTTTGATCTGAATCAAATAACTCGCACTTCCTAGTCCGATGTCCAGATCTGAATTAAAAAAAAAAAAAAAATCACAAACATGCTCCGAAGTCCCGATCTGAATGAACCGAGTCGCGAACAGGCGCCGAAGTGGCGATCCGAATCAACAGAGTCGCGATTCTCGCGAACAGGCTCCGAAGTGGCGATCTGAATCAACGGAGTCGCGAACAGGCTCCGAAGTGCCGATCAGAATCAACTCAGTGGCAAAAAGGCGCTGAAGTGGCGATCCAAATCAACGGAGTCGCGAACAGGCTCCGAAGTGTCGATCTGAATCAACCGAGTCGCGATTCTCGCGAACAGGCTCCGAAGTGCCGATCAGAATCAACAGAGTCGCAAAAAGGCGCTGAAGTGGCGATCCAAATCAATGGAGTTGCGAACAGGCTCCGAAGTGTCGATCTGAATCAAAACAATCAACAATTCATTGTAAAAGAGTTCTATTATTTTAAGAAATAATAAATTTTACTGACCACAAACTTTTCAACTCTAGTTTTTATTGTTACAAAAGACTTCTATTTTAAATAAATTCTCTTCTTTTTAACTTTTCATTCATCAAAGAATCCTGAAAGAAGTATCACAGTCCAGCAGCACAACTCTGATAATAAATCATCATATTAGAATGATTTCTGAAGATCATGTGACACTGAAGACTGGAGGAATGATGCTGAAAATCACAGAAATAAAATAGATTTTAATGTATATTAAAATAGAAAAATTTGGTTTTACTTCATAATGTTTCACTTTTTCCCCCCTGTACTTTTGATCAAATAAATCAAGTCAAGTCTGCTTTATTGTTAATTTCCACATGTACAGTACATACACACAGAGAATCGAAATTGCGTTACACTCAGACTCCGGTGCATACAGATACCATTAACATTAAAGCCTAAAAATCTAGATCAAATATAAAATGTAGATACAACTATACAATAAGGGAAAGTTAAAAAAAGGCATATAATAAAATTAAAAATCAAGTTAAATAAAGCAGCGCAAGGCAAATAGAGTGCAAATTCAATGAAGTGAACATCAATGCAGATAAAAGACTTGTAGTTCAAAAAAAAAAAAACACTTATTAATAAATGCAGTTTTGATGAGTAAACTCTTGTAAAAAATAAATAATAACAATAAGTTTTTTCATCAAAATAAATCATTCTGATCCCAAACTCTCACCGGTGTTTGTGTGTGTGTGTGTGTGGTTGTGTGTGTAGCACTTACACACTGATCCCTACAATAATAAAGATGTTAAATACTCATCTGAGGAGGATGTGTGACGTACACTTTTCTGTAAACTGAGCCAAACATTTTTCACTGATTTAGGGTAGAGTAAGAATATTTACTGTATTGCAAGTTAGTTCATACTTAGATATAAGAGTTGCGAACAGGCGGCTAAGTGGCGATCTGAATCAAAACAATCAAAAAATCATTGTAAAAGAGTTCTATTTATTTTTAGAGAGAAAGCATAAATTTTACTGACCACAAACTTTTGAACTCTAGTTTTTATTGTTACAAAAGACTTCTTTTTTAAATAAATTCTCTTCTTTTTTAACTTTTCATTCATCAAAGAATCCTGAAAGAAGTATCACAGTTCAGCAGCACTACTCTGATAATAAATCATCATATTAGAATGATTTCTGAAGATCATGTGACACTGAAGACTAGAGGAATGATACTGAAAATCACAGAAATAAAATAGATTTTAATGTATATTAAAATAGAAAAAAATTGTTTTACTTCATAATAATATTTCACTCCCCCCCCCTGTATTTTGATCAAATAAATCAAGTCAAGTCTGCTTTATTGTTAATTTCCACATGTACAGTACATACACACAGAGAATCGAAATTGCGCTACGCTCAGACTCTGGTGCATACAGATACCATTAACATTAAAGCCTAAAAATCTAGATCAAATATAAAATGTAGATACAACTATACAATAGGGGAAAGTTAAAAAAGGCATATAATAAAATTAAAAATCAAGTTAAATAAAGCAGCGCAAGGCAAATAGAGTGCAAATTCAATGAAATGAACATCAATTCAGATAAAAGACTTGTAGTTAAAAAAAACACTTATTAATAAATGCAGTTTTGATGAGTAAACTCCTGTAAATAATAAATAACAACAATAAATTTTTTCATCAAAATAAATCATTCTGATCCCAAACTCTCACTGGTGTGTGTGTGTGTGTGTGTGTAGCACTTACACACTGATCCCCACAATAATAAAGATGTTAAATACTCATCTGAGGAGGATGTGTGACGTACACTTTTCTGTAAACTAAGCCAAACAATTTTTCACTGATTTAGGGTAGAGTAAGAATATTTACTGTATTGCAAGTTAGTTCATACTTAGATATAGGAGTCGCGAACAGGCGCCGAAGTGGCGATCTGAATCAACGGAGTCGCGAACAGGCGCCGAAGTGGCGATCCGAATCAACGGAGTCGCGATTCTCGCGAACAGGCTCCGAAGTGCCGATCAGAATCAACCGAGTCGCGATTCTGGCGAACAGGCTCCGAAGTGCCGATCAGAATCAACAGAGTCGCGATTCTCGCGAACAGGCTCCGAAGTGCCGATCAGAATCAACCGAGTCGCGATTCTGGCGAACAGGCTCCGAAGTGCCGATCAGAATCAACAGAGTCGCGATTCTGGCGAACAGGCTCCGAAGTGCCGATCAGAATCAACCGAGTCGCGATTCTCGCGAACAGGCTCCGAAGTGCCGATCAGAATCAACCGAGTCGCGATTCTCGCGAACAGGCTCCGAAGTGCCGATCAGAATCAACCGAGTCGCGATTCTGGCGAACAGGCTCCGAAGTGCCGATCAGAATCAACGGATTCGCAAAAAGGCGCTGAAGTGGCGATCCAAATCAACGGAGTCGCGAACAGGCTCCGAAGTGTCGATCTGAATCAAAACAATCAAAAATTCATTGTAAAAGTGTTCTATTCATTTTTAGAAAGAAAGAATAAATTTTACTGACCACAAACTTTTGAACTCTAGTTTTTATTGTTACAAAAGACTTCTATTTTAAATAAATTCTCTTCTTTTTTAACTTTTCATTCATCAAAGAATCCTGAAAGAAGTATCACAGTCCAGCAGCACAACTCTGATAATAAATCATCATATAAGAATGATTTCTGAAGATCATGTGACACTGAAGACTGGAGGAATGATACTGAAAATCACAGAAATAAAATAGATTTTAATGTATATTAAAATAGAAAAAAATTGTTTTACTTCATAATAATATTTCACTTCCCCCCTGTACTTTTGATCAAATAAATCAAGTCAAGTCTGCTTTATTGTTAATTTCCACATGTACAGTACATACACACAGAGAATCGAAATTGCGTTACACTCAGACTCCGGTGCATACAGATACCATTAACATTAAAGCCTAAAAATCTAGATCAAATATAAAATGTAGATACAACTATACAATAAGGGAAAGTTAAAAAAGGCATATAATAAAATTAAAAATCAAGTTAAATAAAGCAGCGCAAGGCAAATAGAGTGCAAATTCAATGAAGTGAACATCAAAGCAGATAAAAGACTTAGTAGTGCAAAAATACAAAAAAAAAAAACATTAATAAATGCAGTTTTGATGAGTAAACTCCTGTAAAAAATTAATAATAACAATATTTTTTTTCATCAAAATAAATCATTCTGATCCCAAACTCTCACCGGTGTGTGTGTGTGTGTGTGTGGTTGTGTGTGTAGCACTTACACACTGATCCCCACAATAATAAAGATGTTAAATACTCATCTGAGGAGGATGTGTGACGTACACTTTTCTGTAAACTGAGCCAAACATTTTTTCACTGATTTAGGGTAGAGTAAGAATATTTACTGTATTGCAAGTTAGTTCATACTTAGATATAATTTTATATGCAATATTACCTTTTCTTTTCATCATCATCTTTAAGAGTTCATGATTATTTCTGTTCAACTTTATTTCTCAGTTGATAATTCTATCCACAATTCAATAAAACACAACACATGCAACTGAGATACAAGAAGGCTTGACTTCTGCAGAACATAGTAGTGTTCTGTAGCTTTAAATCTGAGCAGACTATGATACTCCAGCTTGCTTATACGCATGCGCTAGTTGGTGCTACGTTGTTGAAGTTTGTACACAGTATTGAACTCCTGCATGTCTCATAGTAAAGATACTGTTGTTAAAAGGATCTTTGCCTTGCCACTTGTTATTCTGCAACTTCCAAAAGTCATTGAAATCATTTAAAAATCAAAGTGGCAGGTTAAAAAAAAGCCTCAGGTCCAAATATTAATTAAAGGGGGGTGAAATGGAGGCGTGGCGTGTGGGCGGAGCTAAAGAATCACGAGCGCCAGTAGGCTTTTGTGTTGAGAGCGTTTGGAAGCTGTGACATTACCGTGAAGAAAAAAACATCATCCAAAACAAACCATGGCTAACAGTCAGATTCAGTGTATATTTATGATCCAGAATCAGATTCAGAGGCTGAAATTTAACAAGAGCAGCATCAGCAACGACGTCTCTATGTGGTATGTACTGAAACTGTATATATTTGCTTAGCGGTTTTGGAAAATGACTAAGTTCCACTTTATGTCTGTGCAGGGTTGTCTTGCCCTGGCAACCAAAAACACACTTCTTTTGTGACATTTGGCGACGCTCTCGCTCTGATCAGTGAAGTCTGTTGTGCTCTCAGTGCTCTGCTATACGGGAGCGCTCTCTTCCGGCAGAAGTGTCTCAGGACACATATCAGGAAATTCTGCTCCATCTAACGTCACACAGAGCCATACTCGAAAAAAACTTTCCGAAACTTGTGACAAACCGGAAGAGGTTTTTTTGGAACAAAAATACTCCTTCAAACGTACAACTTAATTTTTGAAACTTTGTCCATGTTTAGCATGGGAATCCAACTCTTTAACAGTATAAAAAACTCAGTATGCATGAACTAGCATTTCACCCCCCCTTTAATCAGTAATGAACTGTTTGACAAAAACTTCCTGCTCCGATGTCCAGATCTGAATTAACGGAGTCTTGAACAGGCTCCAAAAGTCCCGATCTGAATCAACCAAGTTGGGAACAGACTCCGAAGTCCCGATCTAAAAATCCTAAAAACGGATTTGGATATTAAAAGCATATTAGTATGTTATGTGTAAGCCAGGTTAAAGAGATGGGTCTCTAATCTAGATTTAAACTGCAAGAGTGTGTCTGCCTCCCGAACAATGTTAGGTAGGTTATTCCAGACTTTAGGCGCCAAATAGGAAAAGGATCTGCCGCCCGCAGTTGATTTTGATATTCTAGGTATTATCAAATTGCCTGAGTTTTGAGAACATAGCGGACGTAGAGGAGTATAATGTAAAAGGAGCTCATTCAAATACTGAGGTGCTAAACCATTCAGGGCTTTATAAGTAATAAGAAATATTTTAAAATCTATACGATGTTTGATAGGGAGCCAGTGCAGTGTGGACAGGACCGGGCTAATATGGTCATACTTCCTGGTTCTAGTAAGAACTCTTGCTGCTGCATTTTGGACTAGCTGTAGTTTGTTTACTAAGCGTGCAGAACAACCACCCAATAAAGCATTACAACAATCTAACCTTGAAGTCATGAATGCATGGATTAACATTTCTGCATTTTACATTGAGAGTATAGACCGTAATTTAGATATATTTTTGAGATGGAAAAATTCAGTTTTACAAATGCTAGAAACGTGGCTTTCTAAGGAAAGATTGCGATCAAATAGCACACCTAGGTTCCTAACTGATGACGAAGAATTGACAAAGCAACCATCAAGTCTTAGACAGTGTTCTAGGTTATTACAAGCAGAGTTTTTAGGTCCTATAATTAACACCTCTGTTTTTTCAGAATTTAGCAGTAAGAAATTACTCGTCATCCAGTTTTTTTATATCGACTATGCATTCCATTAGTTTTTCAAATTGGTGTGTTTCACCGGGCCGCAAAGAAATATAGAGCTGAGTATCATCAGCATAACAGTGAAAGCTAACACCATGTTTCCTGATGATACCTCCCAAGGGTAACATATAAAGCGTGAAGAGCAGCGGCCCTAGTACTGAGCCTTGAGGTACTCCATACTGCACTTGTGATTGATATGATACATCTTCATTCACTGCTACGAACTGACGGCGGTCATATAAGTACGATTTAAACCTATTCTAATACACTGAAAAAAGTGATTTTGGAGAGTTGTAAATATAATCTGTGGAAACCATATAAAATGTACATGATTATTGCAGCCAGCCAACGAATTCTAAAGTAATGGGTAAATTCTACATATGCTACCCATTCTTCAACAGTAAGAACCATCACATAGAAAAATGCAGTAAAATATACCCCCAAACCGTGAGTTTTTTTTGCTTTAAATTGCGCATGCGTCAGCCCGCATTTTTGATTGAGTGTGGACTCATATAAACACTGAAGCATTGTTAAAAGTAACAATGAAGCAGAGTTGAAGTTAATGAGATAATTAAGAAATTAATTGGGTCATGATTGACCATTATTGAAGACATCCGATGTTAACAAGCAGACTCACCAAACTAGAAAATCACAATTTGTGTGTTACCATTGTAGTGGTCAATGTTTCCTTTAGTTGGGTTCTTGAACCTTCAGATGTTTACTTTAGACTTTGTGGGGCTGTGTTAACAGAATGATTACAGACAAATCAGCCCAAAGACAATCATGTGTGCTATTGATTGTTGTTTGAACTAATTGTTATGGAAAGACCTGAATGCGTCAGTTCAGGTTTCTTTAATGTATACATAAATTAAGTGGTGGGTGGGGGTAGGAAGTCAGCATTTTTTGGCATAATATGACGTTTTTAAAAGTTAGTTCTACATAAAGAAATAATTATTATGTTTAGAAACACAGACATCAAGAATCAGCGTGAGCAATGAGCATCACAACAACGGTGACCATCAAAAAAGCATGTTGTAGCCAATAAAAACTCATCCATTGCTCCCATCATGCATTGCGGCATGAATAAATTATGAGCTGAACTGACTTTTTAACTTTTTAATAACTAAATTGCTGAGATATTTTTTACCTGATTTTAATGAGTAAGTAGCTGTTGAATATATACATAAATGTGAGGTATTGTTACCCAATTTATGCAAGCATTTAATAGCTTTTTACTTCAGATAGTTTATACTCAATATATGGGATTAAATCTACCCCACCAAAGTCGATGCAAATTGTTACCTCACATTTATTGGGTAAATTCTATAGATTAGTTTTTACAGTGTACACTTCCATTAATGCCAACAAAGTGTTCAAGTCTATGCAAAAGAATGCTGTGGTCAATTGTGTCAAACACAGCACTAAGATCCAATAAAACTAATAGAGAGATACACCCACGATCAGATGATAAGAGCAGATCATTTGTAACTCTAAGGAGCGCAGTATCAGTACTATGATACGGTCTAAATCCTGACTGGAAATCCTCACATATACCATTTTTCTCTAAGAAGTAATATAATTGTGAGGATACCACCTTTTCTAGTATCTTGGACAGAAAAGGGAGATTCGAGATTGGTCTATAATTAACTAGTTCTTTGGGGTCAAGTTATGTTTTTTTGATGAGAGGCTTAATAACAGCCAGTTTGAAGGTTTTGGGGACAACAATAAAACTATATACATTTCGCTGATTTATCACACTGAAACAACTCCCATTGGTAGTTTTATTTTATTACTTTGATCATGATTGGTTAATCAGCTGTCATTCAGGAAACTGGACAATGAATCGGTTCGCGCCTTTCTACATTTAAAGGGTAACTAAACCCCTGGTCAGAGCCTGACTCCACCCACTGACAATATTTGAAAAATGCTGAAAAGTGGGCAGAGCACAGTGGAGATAGAGGGGATGAACCGAGGGCGGGGCTGAGTGCGTGGGGCGTGAACCTGAGACCCGCAGTGACGGATTGATTGACAGCTGCTGTCAGAGTCGCTAAAATGGAGAGTGACTGTAGTGACACAAGTAGCTTTGCAACAGAGCGTTCATTTGAAGTAGAGGACTTTTCTCCCCAACCTTCACCTGAAGTGGAGGATGTCGAGGTGTCTGTTCATATCAATTGAGCCGCTGGCTCAAACTGCGGTCTTAACCCCCGCACCACGTCGCTTTTTCAGCGTGAGCTGTGTGGAGAAGCCCATTTCCACCTCCATTGCGTTGGAGAAGCAATCCCGCGTAAAATGCAGTTTGTACACTCCAGCTCTAGACGGGAATCGCGGTCTTCCAGGCCAAGTGCATGCAATCACTGGCGCCTAATTTTAAAGTCTGCTGGGAAATTAGCAGTCCAGCAATGCTGTCACAACCAGCAACACTACACATACGTACCATCCTGACCACTGTACTAAATACAGATAAATCTATGCTAACTTGAAGCTATCCTAACTGATGCAATACTATGCTACTAACTATGCTTCTAACAATACTAACATTACACTAACAACTATGCTAATTAACTACAAAGGCTACACAAAATAATTTAAATAACTATTTAAATGTATGCTAAATAGATGCTATATAAGTCTATCCTGGTCGTTTTCATCACTCCTGACTCACTACAGTGATTTTGATGGAACAAGATGGTTTTATACTGTCAGGGGCGTGGTGAGCTGGAAACTGCTTACGTCACCTGCCACCGCTTATGTCACCTGCCACCGCAACATCCAATAGAGCATCACAGTCCCCCCCACAGCCCGAGAGAGCTCTGGTGCCGGAAGTAAATTTCCCATTAATTTCTCCCATTGACTTTCAGAAAAATCCGTATCTAAAGAGTTTTAGAGCATGTGTGAGGATAACCAGCTACGGCTGAACTCAGAAGCATATAACATATCATTTCGAGTTAAAAAAATAAGAGAAAATCCAAAAAAAGTCAAAGGTACAAGACTGTGTACATATTTTCATTTCGAGCGCAGGAACTGCTCATCCCATAAACCACCGCGCCTCACTGAATTCGACTGAAGCCACAACCGCGAACGAGCCTTTTGAATTTTATTTTATATAGTGAATGTGCAGTAATAGCAGTTCTTTCAGTATTAATCGTGTAAATAGTGTTTTATATAGGTAATGTGTATTGATTTTTATATTTATCATCGTGTATTTTATATAGTGTGCGTGTTTGAAAGTGGTTAACGATAACGTCAGCAACATGGTGCAGTGCTTTGTACCTGACTGCAATCACCGCTCAGTTGTCAACAGATGTCGTTACCATTACACAAATGTTCAGTAAATGCACAAAAAGGTATGCCTAGGCTAAATATTGTTTTGACAGTGGCATTATAAAATGCTTGATATGACTCATACCATGTGAAGGCTACAGAAGCCTTGCTAAAGACGATAATGCTAACTAATGTTACCAACCTCCCTGCCAAACTCTCGTGGCAGTCAAGGAGATTATGATTGCACTGATAAGTCTACCGTGCAAAAACGCAACACAGGTTTTTATTTTCATTTTTTTTATTAATCTTCAGTCTTCACGGTCCTTTGCGGGGTTTAAAGGTGCTGTAGGGAACTTTTGTAAATATATATTTTTTACATATTTATTAAACCTGTCATTATGTCCTGACAGTAGAATATGAGACAGATAATCTGTGAAAAAAATCAAGCTCCTCTGGCTCCTCCCAGTGTCCTATTGCCATTTGCAGAAACTCCATCGCTCCCGGTAAGAAACAACCAATCAGAGCTGCGGTCCGTAACTTTGTTTGTGTTCAACATGTAGAAAAATGAACATAATAAGCGAGTACACCATGAATCCATTTTCCAAACCGTGTTTTTGGCTTGTCCTGAATCACTAGGGTGCACCTATAATAAGTGTTTATATTCGGACTATTTTAGATTGCTTCGGGGGTACCGCGGCGGAGTAACCCCAGTACCTTTCTGATTCTTCATAGACATAAACAGAGAGAAGTAGTTCCGGCTACGATGTTCTTCCGCAAGAGGCAAGCAGTTCTGTTTATTAACCGCTAGAGCGTCAAAAGTTCCCTACCGCAGCTTTAACCAGACGGTTACACAAGCTCCACCAATCAGATGCATCACTGTGGGATTGTTCAGGATTGTGGGTAATGAAGTACTTAGCCAAGACATCACGAATAAAAGGCATTTATATCAAAACAAGGTTAGTGCCCCATGATCCTTTTGGGTTTATATGAGCATATACTATCGCTTAGTACAGCCGTAGCTGGTTTTAAGTCTACCATTCATGTACAAACCCTAGTGTGTATTCTTTGGTGAGGATACACCAGAAATAGATCTACACTGGAAATCTAGCAAAAACAGAAGGGGGCCTGGTAGAGCCCTCGGCTGACTCCAGTAAACTAAGAAAAGTTTCAATTGAAAATCTAATTGGATTGCAACCTAAAAAAAATTATAACTAAATCAGTTTGAGGATCATGACAACCCAAATAAATCTGAATGACATTAAAAAAAAAAGAAAAAAAGAAAGGAAAACACTCACGTTGCCACTGCTTTGTCTTTCAAACAGGTAAATGACTGAACCAAACCCAAAGCCAGTGCCTTCTTGAGATCTGATGTAGGACGTTAATCAGAAACACACACACAGGTCAAATCTAGATTAGAAAACTAGATTTAAATGGATTGTTTGGATTGTAGGACATGAAGTATGAAATAGTTACTAAAGGCAACGTGAAGGGATTAATTTATAACCAGAGTCTCGTTTTCATTTCAAGTTTTAATTTGGTTATTATCCATAACAAGTACTTCCAGTGAGTTTGTTAGAACAAATGCATGTAAAAAAACCTTACTCCACTCATTGCAGTTGTATTGTTGACTTTTCTTCTATAAAAGGCTGTGTCCGTTCAACTAGGCACTATTTTCTGTATTTGCTGTGTAACCTTTTATCAATGTGTGGCGTAAGAACACGTCGTGCTGCGGTCACTTGCAGGCATTGAACAACAGAGGTGCATTGATGTGTTGCACACAGTGGTGGACGAAGCACACATGCCATGTACTTGAGTTAAAGTATAGATACCCAAGGTAAAATATTACTCAAGTAAAAGTAGAAGTGCTGCCTTTAAACATTCACTTGAGTAAAAGTACAAAAGTATTTGCCTTCAAATGTACTTAAGTATCCAAGTACAATGCTTTCTTTATTGCTATAATGTCCTATTATCATTTTTGTCACAAGACTCTTGCTTATCTCAGTCTACATAAAGACTCTAATCTCACTCTTGGCACACCAATCTATAATAAAATGACATTAATTAGTCAGACACTGATGTCTATAAAAAAATTTCATAAGCACAAAAAATTCCTTTAGAACTAAATGAAATAACAGGACTTGAGAGCAGGTAGTTTCAGTTTAACATTTATTTGTAACAGTTATCCAAGTTTTTATTTAAACTTAAACTTGCAAAACACAGGTTAACATGAGTTTTCCTTTACTATATCATATCTGAATGTGTCTGTGTATAAATATAAACTGGCCATATCAGATTCACTGTAATAGGAACTAGTGTTTGTGATCAGAAGAAACGCACTTGCCAGTCACAACTGCATATAGAAGGGGTATATAATACTATTTCAGTTATGAATTTCCCCACACTGTCAGGAACAATATTTAGTAATGCTTTTACATGTAATTGTCAGTATTTGTGTATTATTAACTCTATACTGCTTCACATGAAACTGGTGATACTTGGTAAAAAAATAAATAAATGAATAAAATATATCAAGTAAGGTGACCTCAGCATCATCACCTCTGAGCTGCCTGTTGTGGTTGCAATGAAATCGATCCCTGACATTGCTTTTTATATTTTTCTTCATTTCAAGTACTGCCTCATCCATCTTACGTCACAGAGTGCTCCTTGATATGAGAGAGGCATTAGGCTGAAGATCACTAAAGGGTTGTAGACTCTGGGTCACACAATTCAACACGGCATGATCAACATTCTTCTGTGTGACTAGCTTGGTTTCTCTCAACTTCAACTGTCTGGAGGTCGAAGGAGCCTCCTCGTGCTCCATTGTCCTTTTCCTTGGTGCTGTTAGGGCAGGGGTGGGCAACAGTTTTAGTCTGAGGGCCACAGTTACTTTGGCAAAGTAAACGGAGGGCCACACTTTGGACAATTGCAATTAACATAGTTACATGATTAAATGGTACAAATTAATGCAATGCAAATATGTATAAGGCTACTCTACAGTTACTTTGATAGCCTATTTCAAGGCCTGATACTTATTTTTGCTAGGCCTGTCTGACCTAGGCTACTCTTAAGGTTACAATAACTGGATTTACTTTCAAGGATTCATTTCCTACACTACCCTGCATATTGTTCAACTGTCATTCATTCATTCAGCCAGATGTGTCTCCTCTTCCTGATTTGCGTCAGACCCGTCAATCATCTCACTTCACGTGGTTCATCATGCGTGATAACTAAGCTAAAGTGACATTTCTTCACTGAAACAAGAAGCTAATAAATGCACAATTTAAGTATTTCTACGATTATGTGTTTTGTGTGTGATTTTCATGCGATTTGGGGTTTTCATATAAATAATGAATGTCCAAATTGCGAGTGCATCGAGCGCATCGCGGGGGCCGGATTGAAGCAATATGCGGCCGGATCCGGCCCCCGGGCCGTATATTGCCCATGTATGACCAGAGATCAGTCTCCTCTCTTTGATTAAATAAAACAAGCATTTCATGTGCTTTTAGCATGTCATAGATGTATGCTACAGTGTACATTATTTTTCAGAATAGGCTTAGTTAGATCAGTCTTTGGAAGCTGAACTTTTGAAAATAACAATCACTGTTAATAAGGAGCACTCCACTGTTTAAGCATCACACATGCACCAATGCTACATTTTCATATAATGTAATCATTATGTTCCCAACTTGTAATAATTACTTGAACTAGCTCATTGTTCACTTTAAATGAAAATAAGATGTTAGCTAATAACAGCATGATTTTTATTACTTAAGAACTGTACATTTCCGACATAACTTGAACACAGTCACCTCTGATAACAGATCACTTTAAATTGTAATGTAGACATACTTTCTGTAAAGGTACTTTGAAACTATATGTATTGTGAAAAATGCTAATACAAATAAATGGAATTGGATACACTGCATGTAAAACTATTCAAAATAGAATTTATATTCCAACATAACATGTTAACATCGAATTTCACAAAATCAGAGCCCTCAGCTTGAAAAGTTTCAAAAACAAATACTATGAAATATGGTGAAACCGCTAACTAAGCTGACGACGTGTGCCATGTCCATGGTGACGTGATGTCACATTTCATGTATTTTAACATACACACTGAAACAGTTTTCTGCAAGCTATTGTTAGATTTCTCGTTAAAATAAAGTGAAATGAAAATGGCTTAGCTCTACGTGTTTCCTTAGATTGGAAGGAGAATTCTTGTATGACGAAAGTGTACAGGGCCGATGCAGGCAGAGAAGGCTCTTAAAAATGAAGGACTCGTTCTTTTCAATAACTTCAAAAAAAGTGCACAAATAAGGCCATGGGTGTTGTGGCATGTTAGAGTCAGTAACGTTAGTTTCTTCCATCATTTATCAAGACACTGGCGCTCAATGTTATGCCTGTTGCACTGATGTGATGTCACGTCACTCACCTTGAACCCAAGACGCCAACAGGGGCAAGTAAAACAAACTACCACTTTCAAGTACTGCTGAAAAATGATATTTCATAAGAAATTCATGTCTGAACAGGGCTTGAAGTAGCAATGCAGACTTTATATGCGGTAGATGGGAAAACACATTCTTACCTCTAATATCAATCTTTAGACAAGTCACAAGGTCTGTCAAAGTGTTAATGACAAAGTTGTCCATTGATCTGAAACAAAACAAAAAGAGCTTAAGCAAAAATACAATTGTTATTGTATTAACTATTCATACGTCACCATGTAGACGCAATGCAGACTACAGCAGCAGAAATGTAAAACGATGTGAAGATACCAGCCAGACATTTTATTTAACATCACAAAATAGAGAGAAAACAATCCCCCTCTCTATATAATGCATAATAAATTGCATACATGTAAATTGTCTATGTTCTCACAGCACAGTAATATTTGTGGCTGCTCACAGCAAAGACTTCAGTGCACATAGATATATTATATATTTCTTGATGTTACAGACGCAGAAGACCAAGTAACGTTAGACAGAGAAGACAGTTCTGCTAAATAACTGCATCCGATCTTTATACGTATAACTTAATAAACAAACACAAATCTGAAGTAAACTCATAATGAACACTATAACTTTGTAACTGGAGTCAATT